>NW_008687390.1:96822-112909 GCF_000695815.1 Acanthisitta chloris | reverse complement strand
TGTATTCCCCAGGGGAAGCCTGGCTTTTGCATCAATCTCCTGTCCTTCACAGCTTCTGTCCTCCTGACTGATCACTCCCTCTCCAGCTTTGCCATTTGATCCCTATTGGAGATGGGGGAGGCTCTCTGTGTGCAAGCTAACCAACAGAGGTTACAAGGCTGAATATTGGGGGTTACATCAGGAGGAAAGGTGTGTCAGAGCCTTTCAGGAGGGGAAATCAGGGAAAGGATCAGGAATGTAAAGTCTGAGTTGCCTTCTGCATCGTTGTCCCTCTCCTGGAGCAGGATGGGAGCAGCCAGGGATGTGCTGCACCTCCCCAGTCAGGGCAGGCACAGTGACCATCCAGGCCTGGGAGAAGAAACAAGGGGCAACCAGGAGCCAGGGCACATGGGCAGGCAGAGTGGGACGTTCCCAGGAGAGGTGCTGGAGATTGTTGAGCAAATTAACTCTATTAACACAAATGATGAGAGCCTGAGCTGCAGTTCCTGTACCTTCTATCTGACAGAACTCATCTGGTGGCTGCTTGTAATAGCATGACCTTAATGGACTCATCAAGGGAGCAAGGCTGTATCTCTGGCTAAACACGGATTTGGGACCAAGCTGTGCTCTGGGCAGCTCTAGCAAGGCTGCTGAGATCAAGAGAGAGACAGCCTGGTGTAACAGGGTTCAGGATTTGTCCTCTTCATCCCTCCAGGAGAGGCAATTTCAAGTGTCATCACCTCCTCGAAACTGTACAGCAGAAGAAATAAATTACTAAAGGGATTTGATTGTTCATTACTCTACTGAGCTGCAAGGAAATGAAGCAGAACTAAAATTAAGGGCTGGGAGGCAGAGGAAACGTCAGATAACATTGCCCTTCTTCTCCAGGGCTCAGCTTCTCCCCCCAAAACAGGCCTGGGCACTCTCTACCCTGCTGCACTGGGCTGTGAAGCCCCTGGTTCTGGGAAGGCAGAGGAGCTGTGGGCTGGCCAGGTGGAGAGGAGAGATGGCAGGGGAGGTTTGGGCTGGGTTAGAGGCAACAAGGTCATGTCTGGCCCCTCTTTGCTAGAGCCACTGAGTGTCACAGAGATGAAAAACCCAGTAAGAGGTATCTGCAGTGGAGTTCCCACCACAACACCTCCTCTGCAGCAGCCCATCCTCATCTCTGCTGGATCCCATGGGGTTAACACTCCGCTCCCATTGCTGCATCCAAACCCCATCCTTGTTAGTGGCCACTGGAAGCAAAACAAGGGGAGGTCAGCAGGGGCTACAGCCACATTCCACACATGCTTTTGCAGCCAGCAGCTACTTAACCAGATGCTATTTAACCAAGGCTGACTGCTGCTTCCTGCGGGAGAGGAGAGGGAGGGAACTGGTCATTCCTGGTGAGAGCCAGGATGTTTTGCCCTTGGTGAATGGCAAAACAATTGCCCTCGCTGGAATGTGTGTGAAATCCCCACTAATATCGAACACATCTATGTGTCCACTTGCAGTTGGGCACGTTCTTCAAAGCAGGCACCCCAGGGAGGGCTGGAGCTGCACTGGCTCTCCCAAAACCTCATCAGAGACAGCTTTAAAGTCCTCAAGTGCCAGTTGGGCTGGGAAAAATTACAGAGGAAAGGAAAGTGGGCTGAGATCTTCAAGGGATGTGGTGATCAGGACCTAGACAGTGGGATACCCATGCTGGGAATGTGCTCAGGACCCAGGGGATACCCAATCATGTGGTCATCAGCAGAGGGGGATTAGAGAGGGGATAGATCAGGTCCCACTTGTGGGAGGGAGAGGATGGACAATGCAGGGCAGTCAAGGGTGTTTGTTTGTTCACCCACCTTTGGGGGCACTGATTTTGGCCTCCACTCAAACACACAGTATAAGCAAGACCCTGCAGCATCCCTTGGCTGGGACCAGCCACCACAGCAGCCTGTTTTGGGGGGCCCTGCAGACCCAGCCTGTGCTGGGGGGGATTTCCAGGGAAATGAGGCAGTGTCAGGCTCACAGCCATGCCTTGGCACTCGCCTGTGTGGTGGCTGATTGTGTAAGTGTGACTTCCATCAACAAACACCCTGACTGGAGAGGCTGTGACGGCTCAGAAAATTCCATCTGATTTGTATCAGGGCACAGAGGCAGAAGAGCAGCTCTGCCTTCCTTTTGGTGGTTAACCTTTAGCTGGCTGCTTCTCCAGCTCCTCAGGAGACACAAAAACCAGAAACAGGAGAGGTCCTGAGCAACATCTGCAGCTGGAGGAGTCTCAGGGAGACAGGGATGGGAGAGCTGGTCCTCTTGTGATGCTTTTGTCACCAAGTGAAGCCCAGACACTCCTCCTGCTCAGAAATCTCTGCCAGCCACCTTTGCTAACCAATTCCTCCTTTTCCCCATGCTGAGGACCAAATTCCCCTCTTTCTCTCAGCATATGTCACCAGATGAGCAGCACTTGGTAACAGAGCAGGGTCTGGCTCCTGCAGGGGGTTAAGTGGTGCTGCAAACTGGCCATGGAACGTGGGTTTGAGTTTGCACAGGGCAGATTCTCCTCGCTGGGGAGTGATTTCACCTCACCTCCACCTGCTGTGAGGGAAAGATCTGAGCTGGAGCAAGGTCTGAGGAGGCTTAGGTGGGAGCAGAACGAGGTGCTGTGTTCCCCTTTTACTCTCCACATCAGGCCAGGACCAAAGGAAGGTGTGATGCTGTTGGCCCTGGGAAATGCTGGTGCTGAGGGGGCAGGATGGCACTTCAACCTCACACACTCAAGGTCCAGTGTCACTAGTTTAGCTTTTTGCTCTTAATCCCTTTTATCCTCTGGATGTTTAGCTGTCCCTAGGAGGGATTCACTTAATATACCCAGAGAAGGGAACTGCCCCCAGAGAAACCTACCCCACCTCTCCTCCCAGAGTCTTCAGATGCCTTTAAAATCCTCAGTGCCTTGCAAGCCTTGCTGTTTATCCTTCCCTTTGGCCTATGAGATGCACCAGCTCCAGCTCTGGCTCTCCTGGGAGCAGCATTTCATTAACCCTTTGCAAACACAAGGCAGCACGAGGCTGGGAGGCAGCTTGTGCCTGGGGGTGTGTGTGCTATTGGAGCGTGTCTCAAATTAGCCAATCCTGCTCTTGTCTTAAAAGCCAAACTGGAGAAGTATTTGTTCTGCCAAGCTTTTCAACTCGGTTTAATTTAGCTCTGTGAACTTGCCATGTCTCAGGCTCCCTGGAATGTGTCAGGTGGGGTGTATTATAAATATGCATCATCTGAGCTCATTGTCTTGCAGGCAGAAAGAGTCCAGAAAGTGCTGACTCCTTCCACTGGGTCAGGATGACAATCCAGGTCATGGAGAGAGTAACTCTGAGCTGGCACTGCACTGGGACAGGGTGTTTCAGCCTTCCAGGCTGTATGTGCTGTGGCCAGGGATGCCATGGAGCACCAGGGTAACATTAACTCTAGCAAGGCTGAGTGCTAGAGGAGCCTCAGAGCTGCCAGCACAAAGGAGAAGGATCACAATCCCTTCCCATGGATTTGCAATGTGTCTGTGAGCAAAGCAGCACATTGCTGAGTGCCTTGGTTAGCCAGCCATGAAATAGATGGGGATTTGCTTTGTGTGGGGAGGTGATAAATAGAAAGGGAACCCTGCTTTGGAATTGGTTATGGATGCAGGCAGATGTTTGAGCAAATGGTTTATCAGAGGTGTTGTGTGTTGTTGTGCTGGGGTTTTTTTGTGAAGCACTGAGGGATCAGGTTGTATTTAGGAGGGGGCAAAGACAGCAGAAGAGTGTGCAGCTCTCTCTGAACAAATTGGCTTCACTCAGAGCTGCAGTAAACAGGGCCCAGCGAGGGGATGCAGGTTGGTGCATCAGCAATTGCACAGGGCTCAGGGTCTCCTCAGTGCAGCTGAATCTGTGGCACAGTCAGAATGGAAAGGAAACAGTACTGGTGTGAGACCCACAGGTCTGCTCTCCCCACCTGCTCAGGCTGGATGCACTGTGCATACACTGCAGCAAGGGCAGAACTAGCTGTCTGATCCAAGCTTGACATCCAAAGTCACTTCCAGACAGGCACAGACCCTTGGTGGGGATGGAACACATCCCTCTCTCAAGCCCTGAGCCCAAAGGCAGCCAGGCTGCTTCATGATGCAAATGTCTCAGCACACAGGTAGCTTTAAGGGAAGAGACCTCACTTCCAAAAGCATGACAGAGTCACCTCTCCATTCCTTGCCCACCTTCCTCCACATCAGCTCTCCACACCAAGAGCAAGTGAGTCATTTCCTCTGCTCTGCCATACCCTTCTCTGGAAGCTTTCCAGTTGATCTGTCTCTGCCTCACTGCAAATTGCCTTTGGGAACATCTCTCTTGCTCTCTTTCAAGCTGCTTCTCCCAAGCCTTCGTTGTTCCTCTATTATTATTGACTCCTGCTCTGTTCAGCTGCACTGTGTCACTCCATGGGCTCAGCACGTGTGGATGGCTCTGTCCCTTTGTCTTTCCACTGGGAAATGCTCCTGTGGCTCCTGGCAGTAAATCACAGCCACAGCTCTGTCCACGCAGACAGAGCCATCAGCCCTGGGGCTGTTTGGACAAGGGGTTTGTCATACCAGTGCCATTAAACTCTGCCTCAGAGTGTGCTGGGACTGTGCCTGATGCATCCCTCCAGGGTGGATATTCATGTCTAGTGGATATTCTTCCCTTCTTGGGGAGATGGGAACAACTGGCAGCACTGGAACGCTGGATGTGATTTAATTGAGCTCTGGGACTGGTGAATTACAGTATCGGCACCTCAGAAAGGTTTTAATTGGTCTGGTTGGTAGATCTTCACCTGTGAGTTATTTTGGAAAGGCAGACACACACACACACACACACACACATCATCATCATCAGGTGACTGGGAAGGATGCTTTACAAGGATAACTTTCTTTCCTTCCCTGTGTCTACTTCCATCTCCAGCAGAGCCGTGGGAGAACAAAGCCCCGAACAAACCAGCTCTGAAGGAGACTGGGGGTGGGATGTCCTCCTTTTCTCCTGCATTAATTCAGTTTCCAGCAGGAACCAGGAGTTTCCCAGCAGCACTTAGACATCCAGATAAGGCTGAGCTGTTTGTTTGGCCCCTTTGGGTTCTCTGGTACCTGTTTCACTGCCAAGTGCTTCACACAAACTTTTTTGGGGGAGAGTATTAAATTATTCAAGCATGACACAGAGCAAGGGGCTTTGCATTCTTAATTGGCAAAGCCTTTTCCCACTCCTGTCTGGAGGCCCCTGAGCTGTCCTGCCAATTTATTCTGATCCTGATTCACAAGCCTTGCAAACATCTTCCCAGGGCTGCCCCAAAGCCCTGGCAGTGTAACTGAATCCTCATCTGCCAGTTCTGATCAGCTCCTGAGGTTTTCCTGGTGTTCTCCTCGTTGACTTATAACACCCTTTCCTGCAGCCACCCTGTCCTCCAGAACAGACCTGTTGGTGCCCTCTAAACTAGCCACAGCTCTTCCACAGGAAGGGAAGACTGAGGAAATAAATAGGTGGGAATATAGATAAAAAAGGCTTAAAAAGGGGGGAAAAGATAGAGGGAAGAGCAAGCAGAAGGAAAGGTCTCTCTCTACATCTCCTTTTCTTCTCCTCTTCTCAGCACTTTCTTGCTCTCTCAGGACCTTCATCTCTTGTTTATCTTCCTTCTCTCCTGGTGTTTCCTCGTATTGTCATCAGTTATCCCTGTCATCTTTCACATCTCCCTGCCTGGATTCCTGCAAAGGCCCAACCAGCATTTGTGCAGGATGGATCCCTTCCCTCTTCCTCCCTCCACCCTCTTCCCCCTGCACATACACACACACCTGATTTACAGTGGGAGCAGGAGGCTGATATTCTCTGCTCCCTACCTGCCATCCAGAGAGCCTTTAGGGGCCAATTCATAGCAGAAATGCCCCAACCAAAGTGACCGAGAGATTCTTTACAGTTGCTGTCCCTGCCACAATCTCCAGTGCTGTCCAGGGGTTTGGATTGCAACATGTCAGCTTTCTGTCTGAGCTTGGCTGTGAGAGGCTTGTCTCAAGGCAGAAATATTTACAAGATAATGTGGCTTGTAGAGGAGGGAAGAGATGGAAAAGTGACTTCCACTGCCGAGGAGCTGCGAGTTCTGATGACTACAGCATCTGCCACCAAAGACACACAGCTCTGAGCTCTTAATTAAGGGCCAGGGGATGGCAGGGGATGTGATGCTGACCAATGGATGCTCTGGGGTGTCATAGTTAGGCCAGAGAAAACCAGGTTTGCATGGAAAGGGACAGGGAATCAGTGTCAGAACAGCTCCCAGGGGAAATTGCTCCCTGGTAGTGATGTCTCAGCGTGGTGCTGTGAGCTCAAGTGCTTTGTACTGATACAGCAAACACACCAGTGCTCTGCTCTGCAATTTGGTATTGACCAGAGGGGGCATTTCCCTGGGAGATGTTTACACACCTCAGTTCACTCCTGGATGACAACAGCAAAGCTGAGAGGTGAGGAAGGCTGGCTGTGAGGGGAGAGCTGGGAATAGGCTGCTGGGAATGAGCCAGCACAGTTTGCTATTGCACCTGGGCACGTGGGATTGCAGGGAGTCCAGATTTCCAGCCAGGCTGAATCCAGAGATGTGAGGTGGCAGATTTCCCTCCTGAAAACTCCTGTATACATTGCCCTGCGTGGTTTGGGAATGTGTGCAGATGTTTTATAGCTATACATATTTGGCTGTATAACTTCACACATGTAAAATGGGTATCATTTCCAGGCCTCGGGGATAGGTAGTTTAGGGGAGATATTGACTACCCAAAGCCATAATCCTTGCAGAATAAGGTCCATATAGCCCAGTATTTAGTCTCGAAGGGCAGCAGGACCCAGGGCATTAAGCAAAGCATGAAAATTTGATGTGACAGACAAGTTCTCCGAAGTACCTTGTTCCCTCATCCCTGTCTCGCTCCCCTCCCCTGAATTTCTTTTCCTTCTCCTCCTCCTCCTCCTTCTTCCTCCATTCCAATTATCTCCTCCTTTCATCACTGCCGCAGTTGTAAGTACAAAGTACCAATTAGCTAGTTTTCAAGTTTAATTAGGTTGGAAGGTAGAGCAAATTAAATCCTTTTATCATCGGTTTCAAAGCACTTTCCCAGCAGGCCCATGGGAGAGGTTCCCTTGGAATGAGGTTTGTGTTAGTCCCCAAGGAGCTACTCTGGGTCACAGAGCTCTCCAGCCATGGGCCAAGCTGGACACGACGTGTAAGATATGCTTTCTGTCCTCCTCACCCCTAAATCCTACACTCAGGGCATCATTTTGGAAAGGTTTAGGGGTGCACATCCCTCTGCTCCAGCTCAGGGAGTTGAGCATTGCTCCTTAGCTCTTCAAAGGTCATCATGGACAAAGCTTTGTCCAGCAGCACCAGGAATTCAGTATGGATGCTGCGACAAAGCGCAGCAGTTAGACAATATCAAATAGCAGGTCCACATGAGTGCTTGGAAGCACCTTCATCCCCTAAACCCTTCTTGAAAGGCAGGAAAACATATCCAGGAATAACCACCTGACTTCAGGGGAAATCGCAGTGGAGTAAGGAAATGGTTAGCTCCTGGAGACACAGTGGGCTGCAGTTGTAGCCACAATTTCTGTTCCTCTCGAGCTCTGAGTACTGCATTTCATTCCTACCTGCTTCCCTGCATGGATCTGCCAGCATTTCATTCCTACCTGCTTCCCTGCACGAATCTGCCTGGACAGAGCTACCTGAGGCAACTTCAGAGCGAGTTGGCACCTTTGCTCCATGTGGTACTGGTCCTTGTGCCTGACTGATGCTCTAACCCTCTCTCCTGTGCTTCCCTGTGTGTTGCAGATAAGCCACTACCTCAGGGTGCCCCGGGAGGCATTATTGGGATCGTGGGAGGTGTGGTTGCAGCAGCTCTGATCCTCGGGGTGGCTGTGACTGTCATCATCGTCTACAGGAGGCAGCAGAAGAAGCGCACCGAGACCGACCACGACCTGTACGTAGCCTCCTGCTCACACAATTCCTGCCCAGTGCTGCCACAGGTGCCATGGGATGGCCAGAGCACCTCTGACCCTTCCACTCCCTGCACACAAGGAAAACTTGGCAGCCAACTGAGTTTTCCTGCCATTTCTTCTTGTCTGCCACCCCCTGGCTCACTCCTCTGATTCTCTTCCCTTCCTTGGGGATCCCTAGTGCTTTCCATCCTGCTCTCTCCTGTTTTTAAGCTCTTTTCACAAGGCTTAAGTGGAAATGAAGCACAGTGATGTTCACCCAGGTGCTGGTTTTGCTGTAGCTTGTCCTTGGACATGGTGGCTCAGTGCCACTCTCACCTCTGTGGGTAGAAGTCTCCTATTCTTCCTTTCTCAGTGGAACAGGTTCAGGTTCTTGAATTGGACTGAATCTGTCAGCAGAGAGGGATCTCTGATAGACCTGAGCACCTCTGAATGTATCCCAAAGAGCCTGGAAAGGATTCACATCCACTCAACATGGCAATTGTGCATGTACAGTGTCATGAACTCTGGCCATAGTAGGGAGAGAGGGACCACAGGGACTCCTCTTTGACAAGTACTTGCTTTGCTCTGCCCTACGCTGCACAGCACAGATCCCAGGCAGGGAATTGAGTGGTGTGGAGGTCAGTTTATATAGCATGAACCTCTTCAGAACCATTTACCCTTCTGAAAAGCTCTATCTCATCACTAGCTCTCCACCAGAGCATCCTCTCCCTTCCTTCCCACCTCACAGGGGAGGCCTGGAGAGCCCAAGGCCCAGAGGTTGCTTTTATCTTCCACCACCCCCCACCTCATTGTTGTTACACCTTGGGCACATTTTGTGCTCCATTTAATCCCATTTGAGAGAGGGCACTGGAGGATAGAGGGAGGGAAGGGAAGCAGGAGGAGAGACAGAAAGGCACACAAACAAAAAAACCAGCACCACAAGGTGAAATTGCATCAACAGCATCAGCCCCGTGATGGAGATGCTTTCTGACAATCCACTTCCCACAATGGCTCTCCACCAGGCTCAGGGAAGAGCCACTTTAGGCTGAGAATAGAAACACAACTGTGCCCCAGACTGCAGAGGTGCTGCCTCTATTGTGGAGGCTGATCTGAAAGGTAATAGCATTTCTTTTCTATAGAGCCACAAAGTCAATGTTTTACAGAGCCTTAGGGACCTGGTTCCCCCTCCCTCTCACCCGTACACTCTGGTCCCACGTTGGATGCCAAGGGAAGTCACCTCATCTCCATGAGACCTGGTGGTGTTTGTACAGAGGGAAGGGAGGGGGAGGAGGCTAATTAGTGGATCAGAGTTTTAATAAGTTTTGTAAAGGGATTAGACACATCTGTGCATGTGAACAGAATGTGCAGAGACAGTCTCTAGCCTGGGATTACCATGTCTGCCAATCCCTATGCTCTGGGGCAAAAGCTGATCCCCTGACTGGGGTCAGGGATGAATGTCCCTGCATGGCATAGCATGTCTAGGAGGAAGACCCCAAAATCCTACTGGAAAGGCTGTGGCAGGGGTTGCCATCCCAGAGAAGCTGCCAAACTGGGGGTTGGCATTACCTCGTTACCTAGTACCTTACAGCCATAAAATAAGCCACTTCCCATGGGATACTTTGAAGCCATTCCAAAGCAGTGCTGGGAGAGAGTTATCCCCCCTGCACCCTCTGAGATGACATGGGGATTTGCTTGGAATAGGAACAGAATGCTGGGAGGGAGTTTATTTCTATTACCAAGTCTAATTGGGGTGAGAGAAAGGGCACAGGGGAGTTCCCAAGGATAATCTATATGATTATATTGGCAGTTTGGTGCCAAACACAATCAAGTCCTTGGTGCATGCAGGACACATCAAAGCTGCACCCTCCTTGCTCCTGCTCTCTTATCAGCAGCCACTTCTTTCCCTGCAGAATGGACTTGCCTCCATCCCACAAACCTGCCCCTCCACCAAAGAGGAAACAGGAGATGAAAGGCCACCTGACTCCAGAAGACATCCAGGTATGCCTCCCCAGTCTGCCCCATGCTCCTTCCTCTGGCAAGGGAAACTGATTCAAGCAGTGTCCACAGGGCCTGCATTTTGGAAAATGGGATCTGCAGGAGCAAAGAAATCCAAGGGCTAAGTTTGAGGGGCAGAAATTAAGGCTAGGTTGGACAGGCCTTGGAGCAACCTGGTCTAGTGGAAGGTGTCCCTGCCCATGGTAGGGCATTGGAACTAGATGAGATTTAAGGCCCTTCCAACCCAAACCATTCTGTGACTCAGTGATTCTATGATTCTATGACTTGTCCACCCCAAGAATTCCCAGAGTTTGGCACTAAGTGAAAGCTAAAATTAGTCTCTCTCATGGGGACTGAAGTCTAAAGGAGTGTTGGTGTTCTGGTGGGCTCTTAGGTGTGAGGACTTTTGATCATTTCCCCCATTTTGCATAGCATGAGTGGCAGTGAGGGGTGTGAGAGTGAAAGAAAGAGAACAGGAGGCAAATAATATAGTAGGAGCAAGGGAGAAGGTCAGATACACCTGGTGGTGTCACCTGCAGCAGATGTTGCCCCAACATGTGACACAAGGACAGTCCTTGCTCTTCTCATCCCTCTGCTCTCCCCTCTGCTACAGGTTGTTCACTTAGACAACATGAAACACGAGGAGGAGATCCAGAAGCTTCCTTTGCAAACTCCATACTATGACATGGCAGCCCCAGAGCCTTCTCCCTACGCTGACAAACTGGTAAGGAGCTCAGGGTGCTAATGGTGCTAGTGGTGCTAACGGCCTCATCCTCCCCCCCAGCCTCACTGCCTCACACCCAGGATCTCTCACCCTAAACCATGAAACACCTCCGTGGGGGTGGACAAGCAGCTCCACAGCCCAGGAGTATCCTGTCCTGGAGGGAAGGAAACCTCCAGACTCATCTCAGAGACCCTAATTCAGCACTTGCCCCTTTCCATAGGCCCTAGAGCTGTGCCTTGATGGCTCAATCCTCAGTAAAACACTCTGCTTGCTCCAAATTCTTTACCTACATGTGACAGCTAAGCCTACAAGGCACCCACCCCACCCCAGCCACTCTCTCCCTCCTGCACTGAGCCCCTGTTAGAGCTTGAAGCTGAAGGAAGCAACAGTGAGAGCTTCACAAAGCAATTATCTGCAGGGCAGAGCGTGCCAGTGTTTGACTCTTGCTTGACAACAAGTTCTTTAAACCCCTTTTTATTTTTTTCCCTGTGTGTGGATTTGTTCAGCCTCAGATGGGGAGATGCTAATATGAGGCAGCAGCAGCACAGAGATTAAGGGTCAGGGAGACATGTTAGCAGCCACAAGGGAAAGGCTGAGTTTGCAAGGAGTGAGGCTGAAGGAGGAAATGTTAGATGCAAAGGCAGAGGAAGCAGAAAACAGGTAAGATTAGAGTCTTTTTGTGGTGAGAAAACAAGACCTTGGACAATATCTTTCCCCTCCCTCACGCTGTGGCATGGAGGACACAAGATATCCTCATGCAAATATTGCAGGTCTCTCCCAAACCTTCCCTCCACAAGGGATGGTTGAGAGCTCCACACACCAAGCCTGGTGTGAGCCCTTTCGTTTGAGAGAGCTGTATAAATACCAGCCCAGCCTAGAGTCCTATTTTATGAACATAACTAATTATAACTCTCCTCCAGTTCATCCTGGTATGACCCTCTAATGTGTGTTCCTGTGCAGATAATGGAAGGACAGGGCCCAGTGACCTTTAGCTTGCAGAAGTCTGCAGTGAGACACATGCCCAGGGCACTGGAAATCAAAAGCCACAGTGGTGTGCTGAGCTGTGGATGTGATCCTATCTCACTTCATCCCAGCTGAACGTGGCTGATGTCCCTAAAGAACAACTTCCCCTTGGAGCTCTCCCTCAGTCCTGGGGCTGGTGTCCAGCTCCTTCTAATCCTTGCTGAGTGCTAGCTGAGCTTTAAATGCAACACAGGATGCTAGAGGGAGACAGCTTGGAGAGCATCTGAGCGCTGAATTTCAGGCAAGCAGGAGGATGGAGGAGCTCATTTCGGGAAATAACGAGCAGTCAGTTAATTAAGTGGCAGAGTTAGTGATGTGAGATGGGGCCTGATGGGTAGCTGCTCTGTAACCATGGGAACAGAGTTTGCTGCTCTCAATCCTGGTCTGAGAAGATGCATTGCCATGTCCCATGCCTGGCACATCACTGCTCCTCACCCGTGGCTTTAGCCAAGAGGTGATGGACTGTGGAGCTCTCGTTTCATTTGGCCCTTGAAAAACTCCCTTTGCAGTAAGGATGTGGTGGCTGGGGGGACCCAAATGCTGCTGCCACAGCCCTGCCTGCTCTTGGCACAGGTCTAGCACAGCTGTGGGTTGGCTCTGTCCCTGGTCAGCTCTGCTGGCAGTGAAGTGAGGCTCTCCCATCACGTACCTGCGCCGTGCTCTGGCTGTGTGCCCCAGGAACGAGACCAGGCTTGCTCCCATCCCTTGCTAAATCGCTGCATCCTTTGGGCAGGCAGCAGGCTATTCAAGTTTGTGACTGGCAAGGGGAAGAAGGGTGTTGCTTTGCTGCCAAGGAGTGCTGATTTTGCTGGATTCTTCCCAGATAACACAGGCAGTACGTGCTGCCACAGCCAGGCCAGGTGTGCATCATGTTGCCCAGCCACGCTTTGCAAAGGAACAAGCTCACACCCTTCTCCCTGCAGGGAAAAAAAAGTGACCTGCATCACTTTTTTCCACCCTTAAAGCATCGCAGAGGCCTCCTGTTCATGCCACACTGGGGTTCTGAGGAGTGTCTGGGGCAGCACTGGCGTGGAAACCTCCAGGGAGCAGCAGCAGAGATAGTGGTGGTTTCCTAAACCAGAACACTCAGCTCAATCCCAGTAACCACATTGCATGGGATGGAGCAAGGCAAGCCAGACCTGCCCAATCCTTCACCTGAGAGCTGGAGGATGAGGAGGGAAGCTCATCCCTTCAGCTTCACCTGGTCTCTGCCATCCTCCCTGTGATACAACCCTACTCCCACCCTGTTCCAACACAGATGTAGGCAGCTGCTCTGTTGTGTCTGTGGTTCTGGGATCCTTTGGAAGGGAAAGGCACAGCAGAAAGGCAGGATATTCCTGTTCTGCTTGTACTTCAGCTGGAGATTTGGCTTGGGAGGGGAGTGAAGAAGATGAGAGTTGAAGGGAACAAATTCTGCAGGAGGACGGGGCGGGTGCATTCAGCTTTAAATGAATTGTGCAAAACCTCGTAATTTGGGATAAACTAGATTTATCACAAGGCAGCATGAAAGCCACTGCCTGGGGTTGACAATTTCACAGCACTAGAATGGCAGTCAGAAAGTGATTAGAGATGGCAAAGAGCGAGGGAGGGGGGGAAAATGGGAGAGATGCCAGGAGAGAAGAAAAGAGGCAGGTGGAGGAGGAACCTGCAGAGAGAGTGTGCAGGGATGTGTGTGTGGACATGTGCTGGAAGGGGAGAGGCTGGGGCATGTCTGCAGGGTCAGGATATCTGCAGGAGGGAGCAGAACTATGAATGAATATGTATGTTGAGGTGTTGCAGGCTGTGGGAAAGCTCCCATGGAGCTGCCAGCACCGAAATGCCCAAGGACAGCACAGTGGACAATTAAGGGTGCAGATGTGGGTGTAGAGTTGGGGGTTTGCCTGCAGCATTTCTCTCTGAGCTCTTGTGGGGTAAAGACATAGGTTTATGTGAGGATATCAGAGCAGGAGTGAAGGGGATGGAAAGGTATCATGTGTGGGTGAAAGCAGGTGTGCTCTGACAGTGCCTATGTGTCAGGGAGATGCTGTGTGTGTGCGAGAGGGAACACGAGAGAGAGAGGTGGAGGTACATGTAGGAGCAGAGCTATGATTAGTGTACATGTCAGCAGGCCCCATTTGCACAGGTAGAAGGGAAAGTTTCATTGCTGCAGACAGCCAAATAATTCCTTTTGCTTTACAGGGCAATTACCAAGGTGCCGATGCTGATGATTTACACCCAGCGCTTGTGTGCGGCACTGCCAGGCCTTGTATACAACCCACGTTATTGATATTGCAATCAATTCTGCTCCAAACAAGCAGCAGGGAGAAGGAGAAAGCCCAGGAGTGGGGAAAAGCAGGGGGAAAGCAGAGAAAACATGTGGGGAGGAAGCACTGTAGAGGAGAGGCAGAGTAGGCAGGGTGGGAATGAGAAGTGAGACTTAGTCTGCCTTTCTCTGGGGCTGGGGGAGACACTGAAATGCAAAGTTCGGGAGGAAATGGTTCTGCAGGGAAGAAGTTTAAGTTTGAGACTGGAGTTTGCGTGGCTGATTTTCCTAATGTCCATACCCTGAGTCCAGGCACGAAGCAGAGGCCACAGGACACAACTTTCGTGCCAACAACTTGCCAGCACCATCTGGTCACTCTGGGCAGGACAGAGAGTGACCTCAGGCCTCATCCAGCTTTGCTGAGCACTGCAGGGGAAGCAGCCCCTGCTCCCTGTTCCCCTCATCCCTGTGGCTGAGGCAGCCAAGCCTTGGCAGCAGGCAGAGATAACCACTCTGAAAAATCCCTTCCAGCAACAGGCACTCAACCAGCTCATTACAGGGCGATAAACTCCTGCAAACGGCTCTGCCACAGCTGGTAGGTGGCTGAGGACACTTCCAAACAAAGAGGAGAGGAAACGTTTGCAAATGAAACACCTTTTGCATGATTGCCATGTGCCTCAGCCATTTTGGAGGGAGAAACTGGAAAGCTACTTCAGCTGGAAGAGACAATTCTCTCCTCTCAGAGAGGCTTAGCAGATGCCTGGCTAATGCTGGCACAGAAACCAGCCCCAAAAGAGAGTATTAAAGAAACTCCACAGGGCAAGGAGCCAGAGTCTCCCCTCACACCACAGCTACTGGCACCAGGACTCCTCCTCCTGGTGATCCATATTCCCCACTGAGCTTTTTTCCAGGCCATTCTGCCTTCCAGGGCTCTCCCATTCTTCTTATTTGCAAAGCATGAAAGATGCCTGGCTAGGAATGATCAGACAAATTGGATAATATTCCATTCATGCAGTTCTTGCTGATAAGCCCTGCTTAGGAAAGGAATACCCATAAATATTTTCATGCCAAAGAAGGATGCTTTTAGCATCTATTAGGCATTATTACAATGGCAAAATCATGCTGCAGAGTTAATCTGCAGCACCATGCTGTGCAGCCAAGCCTGGTGTCGAATGTGGCACTGAAGACCTCGACAGTCCCCACACTGGGGCTAAACAGGGTCATTTCCCTATAATAACACCCTTGGAGCTATGGCTTTGATGCCATTCCCTCCACATATCTCCTTCCCCAGACCCAAAATTCAGACCTTCCCCATGATCTTTACTCATGTCCCTGACCCTGAATTCTCTTCTAGTGTGCTGTGCTGGACACAATTCCTGGGTCCAAACTGACAGCTCAGGTGCCTGATGAGGTTTGAATTCACTTCAACACCCCCAGCTAAGGGAGATGCTGCTCCCAGAGGGGTTGGATGGAAGGTCAGAGCAGTGAGATGCTGCTGAGAGCAGCCCCAGTAGAAGGGAGAGCTATGGGAGTGCTGCCCCTCGGCTCTGTGCTGGCTTTGGGCAGCAGTGCCACTGGGACCTTTGATTTGGGGTGTTACCTGACTGACTGTTCATTACCTCCCTACCTCCTTCTTTTTAACTGTTTTTTCTTCCTCCCTCCCCCTCACCCTTTTCTTCTTTCTCCCCCACCCTCCACACACTCCCTGTTCTGTCTCGTTCACTCGCTCCCCTCTGCACGGCCCCTGTGTTCTCACACCCCGTCCCCACTTCACCCCAACTCCTCCCTCCCGTGTCCCCCACTGCCTTGCTGCTCTCTTCTCTCCAGAACTCTGGCAACAAGGACTGTGATGTGCAGTATGCAGAGCTGGACACGTCCGCTCTGGCCTCGTCACCCAGTCCTCGGACCTCCATCCATGCTGGCGGAGACCTAGTCGAGTATGCAACCATCCAGCCCAACTTACGCTAGCGCATGTCACTCTAGGCCCTTTCCCCTCAGATTCTGGCCTCAAGGTACACAGTGGCACTCTGCCTTCCTCACTGCACCTCTCTGAGTCAGTGCTGTCCCCCCAGCATCCTCCCTCCCTCCTCTGGAGTGGTCCCTCTGCGTCCAGTCTGTCCCGGTTCCCACTGCCCCCACGTCCCGCACGCTGCCTGCTCTGTCTGCCGCCCT
>NW_008687390.1:89802-96812 GCF_000695815.1 Acanthisitta chloris | reverse complement strand
GAATGCCTTGGCCTTGTCTTGCCTCTCTGCATGCTCTTTGCAGTCTTCTCCTTTGCTTTCTACACTGGGGCATGCGGGAGAGGGATAGGGTGAATGGCTTTGTGTCACACCAGGGGTTGGTCCCCTGCTGCAGTCAGCGTGGCTGGAGACACAGGGAGGAAGGAGGTGGGTTTGAAGGGTACAGCTCCTGGTCTGGGCTTTGGTTTGGGGAAATTTTATAGGATATGTAGAAGCAGAAGCCAAAATCCTCATGGAAATATTGAGGGACCTTCCAAACTAGTCAGTGCAAGAAAACGAGGGAAAGAAATAAGGACTGACTGAAAGGGAAGAGTTTGTGTGCATGGAAGTAGCTATAGATAAGATGGAGCATATGTGCATGTGTGAAAGAACAAGGTGGGAGAGTATGTGAGAGAATATGGGAACATGTAAAGGTTCCTGAATCCAAAAGAGTCAGTGAACAAGGGACAGTCAGAGAGGGACTGTGTCTGTGACTAGGGCAGAGCTGGTGCTGTGTGAGGTCGGGGCAGGCAGCAGGTTTGGGTGCCTCAGGAAGAGGGAGAAAACCTATTTCACTTGGTGTTCTCTCAAAATAAGTGATCAGGCCTGACTTACCTCTGCTCTCCTGTTTTTCTACCACTTTATTGAAGTGTCACCAAGGTCCTGTGGCAGGGATTAGGACTCAGCTTGCATTTCAACCTATGCATGGTTGTTCTGGCTACCACTGACCCTTTGAATGGTGTCTTTTTAGTGCAAAGAAGTGTCTTCAGCTCTTCTTACATCCCCTTGCCCTGTAATCACACCTTTTCATCAGGTATTAAAGACACTAAGTATCTGAAAGGGAGAGATCTCTCCTTTCCCACCCCATGGGAGGTTTGCTGGATGCTGCCAAGAGTTGTTGGGCAAGGAAATGCCATTGGTACCCACTTCCTTGGCTTTGAGTCTCCCTCACTCCAATGCATTCCCAAAGTTATGACAACTGCAGCTTCTGCTTTGCTCCTTCCCCTTGGCTTTGCTGCCTTTTCAGTGGCAGGAAGGGGCTGTGGGTTTGAAGGGGCTGCAGCCTCATAGGGTGAAGAGGTGCAGGGAAGGGTGAGGAGACAAGGGAGACACCAGAGACATGAGGTGCTTTGCAGCTCACTGAAACCCTCCCAGGTCACCCCAGGTAGAGCAGAGGAGGCACACAGAGAAACAGAATCTTGGGGATGGAGAGGGATGGATTGGAGAAGATAAAGAGCAGGGGAATTGGATCCTTAGGGAGGAGGGAAATAGCTCCATGCAGGAGGATAACCAGGAGTAAAATGGCATTTCAAAAAGTCCTCCTGGCCAGTCCTGTTGATTAGTGTCTCCTTGTGGCCTAGGACCACCCGTGCTGACAGGTGGGTGAAGGTGCAGCACAAACACCAGGGTGGAAGGTTTGCACTGGGTTAGTTCAGTTTGCCTTTGTCCCTGTGGTCCCTGGTTTTCCCGTGTTGGAAGCAGCCCTGTAGTTCCCTTGCTGTAGCAAAAGCCTTCCTAGGTAAGTGTCTGCAGCAGCCCTGGCCTGGACCAGAGTGGTAACCTCTCTCTCTTGCGGTGTCTCACCCACTCCTGCTCCCAGAATGAGGATCAAGGTCTTCGTAGACGTAACGAGCGAGAGTGGACAGTAAGTTTGGATTGGTTTGGTTTTCCTTTTCTCCATTTGCTTGTGGGGTCTGTTTGTCACTGGAGAGAGAGGCTGAGCAGCTCCCAGGCACCTGCCAGCACACAGAGAGAGGATGAGAATTCCAGCCCTGAGGAAGATGTGATTGCAACCAGCCACCTCCAGTTCCCAACAGATCCCTGGGCTGTGCTGGAGGACTTCTCCCACCTCTCCAAACGAGGCATGAGCTCCTTAATCCATCTTGGGAGGTCTCTCCTTGTCCTCCCTGGGGTGGGGAATTTAATTGTCAGCAAAAAGGACAGTAATCCTCCAAATCCAACTTTGGAAATCCTCCCAGTTTCTCTGCAGTAAAAATAAAGCCAGTCAGATGGTGCTTTGAAGGTGTAATCTCAGCGCCACGACAGCTCCTGCTAAGGCACACCACACATCAGGGCAGTTTCATGGGCTTTTGTGCCTTTTTAATGATCTCCTCCCACCTCACCTCCCCACAGCCCTGCTCTCAGCTTTGCCTGGGAATTTCTTGTCCCTGTGACAGAAGGAATAGCTCAAACCTGTAAGACTTGCACCAAGAGCTCAGCAAAGGAGTGACCAGGGTTGAGATTCCCACTTCCAATTGGCAGGAGGAATAAAGCAAAGCTCTAAGCTGGTTCCTTCTTACTTTCCCATTTTTAAATGAGGAGAACAGCCCTGCACTGCCTCCAAAAAGGATAGAGAGAAGGATTTGGGAGAGAAGCTGTGAGGAGGGAAATGTTTAAGCTTCTTGGTGGTGTGAGCTGCTGTAGGAGCACAGAACAGGTAGGTACCGCAGCAAGAGGAAGGTGGAAGCATGTTGTGAGAAGGAATGTGGCTTCATCAGCAAGTTTTCTGCATAACTAACACTTGCATGTGTCTGAGTGCATCCCTCATCAGAGGTCCTTGCTCTGTATTTTGGGAATTTTAGCCTTCCTCATGCTCAACCTTTTTGTTTTCTGACCCAGGGGTGAGTCTTTGTGTCCCACTTGCCCTCAGTCTCCAAGAGCAAGATTAGCACCAAGGTTCCTGCTCAGCCCTGATACTTATTTTTCACTCAGGACAGGGATTATCCAAGAATTCCCTCACAGATAAAGCATCAACCAGAGCAGGAACATGCCCAGAGATACCTAAAATTGTGGCCATACTTGGAAGATGAAAACAGGCTTGAAAACACTGAGCCAGGGCGGAGAGGATGTGAGTGATGATGATGCTTCTTAGTTTTGGTTCCCATTATATTTTCTGTCTCCCAACACCTACATCCTCTCTCCTGACTGCTCAGTGTGACAGCAGCCTTAGGATCACAGAATCATCAAGGCTGGAGGAGACTCCTAAGATGGTTGAGTCCAACCATTAGCTGCCACTCAACAGAGCTGCTTCTTCCTGCCCATCAGCCTGTGCTGCATCCCCAAATGCAAACCCAGCTGCTGGAGAGGGTCAGGGCAGTGGCAGCACAAAGTCTGAGTAGCTTTGAGCAGCAGGAACTTCTCTCCCAGGCAGGGAACAGGCCAGCACATTCCATAAGTGCAGGAATGTGCACTGTGTTTGCCTTGAGTTTGGCCAAGCAAACAAAACCTGTATCCAGGTCTCACATGTAAGAACCTCCTCAGACTTTCCAAAAGCTGTAGCAGAGAAACTTTCAGGACCCCTGAGAAGGAGTTTTTCGCTTCTAGATGAGTAAGGACTCATTACTTCAAGGTGATTAAAAGCACAGGGCATGGTCAGCTCGTGCACACCTGATTTTACCCAGAGAGATGATGTGCAAATAGAGGAAAAAATGGAATCAGGTGTAGAGGGGATGGAGAGAAGTTGAGAGCAAGACATGGCAGAAATGAAAGCTCTTTAATTCGATCAAATAAAGCCTGTTTCAAGGTAATCTGCCAGGCTGTCTGAGATGGAAAGATTGCTGACATCCCCTTTAATCAAGCTCTTGAAAACAAAACTGAGAGGGGAGGATGTAACCCAGATAATGAAGAATTGTATGGAGTCATGCTGGAGACAAAGGCAAGTGGGAGAAGTCAGGTGGGGGAAGGTGGTAGAATGGTGTGCCAGTTCAATTTAATTAGTTCATTATCCCTAATTTAATTTCAAACTTCGTTAGAGATAAATTAGATTGGGGAAAAGTCACAGTGGGACTGGGGAAGGAAGTCAAAGGGCACTGGCTGCTAAATATGTTAAAAAACACCAGGCTGAGTTTCTTCTCTTCCCTTTTGCTCCTCAGAAATGAGATGAGGGAACAAAGCAGGAGCAGTGCAGCTCCTGGGGTCACCTGCTGAAGGAAGGTGAAAGGAGACAGGGAAGTCTCTTCCTTTGACCCTGACATTCTCCACTCTCCCCTGGGAGGAGTGAGCACAAAACTGACCAGAGAGAGGAGGAGAATTTGTTTGCACTCACCTGGCAAACAGAAGTGCTGACCAAACTGCACTGAGTGTCTTTAGCCTTGATTCATGGGTGCCTGTCCCATGTCCCCATTAACTGAGAGATAAGCAAGAAGAAATATGCTTTCCTGACCCACTATATTGTCACAGGCAGCACATAAAACAGTACCTCACAGCCCCTTTTGCTTATTGCAGTGTTGGCTGCTCACACTCAGCTCCACCCAACACCAGCTATCACTTCTGTTAGCTGAGAATCTCTGTCCTGTGAGCTCTCTCTGGCTGTTAGAGCTCTTGGGTGCTCATAGGAGCATCAATCCTATGCTTTTCTGTTCCATGCTCAAAAAGCATAAACCCAACCCTCCCACTGAACTGATAACAAATTGCAAACCTTGCTAAGAACTCTCCTTGCCTGCTATGCCTTACTAAACCCCAATAACTAAGATAACTTCCCTTCCAGGTTAGCTGGAAAGTTGAGCTGTCAATGACCTCTGTAAAGCATTGCTAATACATTTTTTCCCCCTTGCAGGTATGGAAAGGGGTTGTTTTGTTTGAGGTATCTTGAGAGTAGATTAGACAGGGAGAGGACTTTGCACATCCTAACACTCTCCCTAGCTGTTAGCCCTTCTTTATCCCTTTGATATATCACTCTCCTGGTGCCATCAGAAGATCAGCAAAAAGCAGGTTTAGGGTTCAGGTGGAGTTAGTGAAGTTTCCCCATAGCCTCTGTCTTGGATCCCTCCAGTTAAACAGCTCTAATGATATGCAGCATTAGCTATAGCAGTTATCCTTTTTTCACCCTGCAGTGGAAAGCCAGAGGTGGACAAAACCCTCCTGAGGTAACTGTGTGTATCCCCCTCCCAAATTTCAGACCCTAATTCTACACAGAAGTTGCCTAGAGCCTATTAATCTTTGCTCTCAGGCCAGGACAAGATCACTGACTTTTAAAAGCTTAAGCTGTGTGATATACTGTTCTGCCAATGAAAGGGAAATGAAAATCAGGTTGACCTTAGAATTGCTGCTGTTTTCCTGGTGCTCAGACAAACTTTCCATCCTCTGGCAGCTCTCACTGCTGTTAGTGAGGCTGTTCCCCAAACAGCCTGTGCAGCTCTGCCACTTGCCTCTGCCTCTCCCAGCAGCCTGAGCCATCAATAAATTATTGTCAACACCTTGTTTTCTATATGACTTTATTTTAAAAGTGTCCTGGTGAAATATTTATCCAGGAACTGGCAGGAGATGAGCTGAGTAGATTGTTCTGTTCCTTCAGGCGTTTTCTCTTGAGGGTCAAATCCTTGTCCTTTTCACTAAACTGTTTCTGGGTCTTTGAAAGAGAACAAGGAAAGACTCAAGGGCAAGTTACTTGCTTCAACCAGCCCCTGTGCAAACCACAGGCATCAAAGTGTTTGCCAGTGTGTTTGCTCTCTCTTTCTCAGAGAAGAAATTAGCTCTTTTTGAGTGCCCATGGGTGTGAGTTGATTTTAAAGCCCAACAGAACTGGCCTGGCCTGGTGTCCCTCCTGCTTGGGACATCCTGCAGGGCTACAGGGGAGGAAAGGGGGTGTGAGCAGGGAGGAATCCTTCCCATCTGCTGCCACCCTCTGGGGGTGATTGTCCCTCACCCCAGGAGAGCAAAACATCCACAACACACACACTCTCCATCAGAGGGAGGAGGTGGGACCACAGAGCAGCCTCAGGTCTGAGAGTGCTTTATCTTCTCTGTAGTTGATTTGACTTCCAAAATTGGCCCCAAGGCTCCCAGTGCAGCACAGGTAAAGCTCAGCACATGCACTCACTCCTCTCCACCAGGTAAACATCAGGCACCATAACCTATTTTGCCTTCCAAGCCCCTGGTCAGACACATGTGCCCTTTAAACGAGAGAGCACGAGCCTGGCTGAGACTAATGATGCCTTCAAGCACTGCTTCTCCACAACTCGAGTGTGGAAGAGCAAGAAAAGAGTGCAAATAAACTGTCCTTCCTTGGCCAGCTGCTGATTCAGTCCAGAGAGCAGAATATTTACAGACAAGGAACAAACCCTGCACAACCTCTGCATATCCATCACCAATATGAGACCAAACCTTTGCCGTGTGAGGATTGATCGCTCAGGTTTCTCTTTTTCTGAAGGAGAACTGTTGAATTTTTCCATGCTGCTCGTTCTGTGTGTGCCTCAGCAAGGGGCTGAGGAGCTGTGTGGTTGGCTGGCAGCTGATCCCAGAGTTTTCACCCGTTGACTTTTGTCTCTACTTGCAGAACTTTGGAAAGTGTCACTCAGAGATATCGAATGCGAGTGATTACCTGAGCCGCTGTTACTCACATGAAGATCGATATCTGGAGAAGATCCCTCATGTCTATACCCCCTTGTCAGATCTCCCACAAGATCTTTATCCTCACCATTCTGACATCTCCTTCTGCTGCCCACCTCCCGGGTCCAGGGCTCCTTACATCTGTCCTAAGGAACAGTATGTTTAAAGTGGCACCACAGCAACATGAAGAAGCTCATGGTTTTCACTCCTCCTGCCCCTGTTGCTCAACAACCAAGGCCTCTTACATCCCTCCCCACCTTTGCCATTGCTGATTTTATTGACTGATATTTTTTTTCAAATCTGGGTGCAATTGTCATGCTTAGGTTAAATCCCTGCCTGGCTTGCTAATGCTCAAGGGAACACTCTGCCTTCACCCACATCTCATCCAGTACCTGCATCTTTCTTTTCTCCTCCTGGCCCTCCTGTCTCCAGCTCTGTGTGTGCATGTGTCTGTGGGTGACAGCTGCCCTGTGCTGGATGGGATGTGCCCAACCTGATTAAATGTCTGTAGGTTCCCTTGTGTCCATCTCTACACTGTGTGCACCAGAGTGTGGATTCTTCACAGCCCTAGTTGCAGCTTGGGTGAGGTTCTACAGCACAGCCAGTGCTCAAAGCTCAGGCTGGAGCTGCTTTTCCCCCTGCTCTTTTGGAGAAGTTTGTCTCCCCCTTGGCAGTGGGGCTAGGAA
>NW_008687390.1:82032-89768 GCF_000695815.1 Acanthisitta chloris | reverse complement strand
ATAAGATGCTTATAATGAAAGATGCTCAAAACCAACCCAAAAATTCGAGATCAGGAATTGGGTTAGGGTTTTTTTTTCCCTGTCCTTTCTCTCTCCTGCTCCCACTCTCAACCTCATGGATTGACTCTTTTCAATCCAGACAACGTGGGGGCATATTTTGAAGTCAACACATTTGGAGGAAACATCCTTTAAATAACTGTCTTATAACCTGAAACCCAAAGGGGAAAATAATTAGAAAGGAAAACATTCTCTCTGATTTTCCTTTCAAAGCCTAACGTGGCCCCCCACTAGCTTTTCCCCCTCTCTCTTCCTTGCAGCTGTTGATTGGAATTTTAAAATTAACTCAGGCAGATTATGAAAAATAAATCATGATTTCAGGTAATCTCCTTGCTCTTAATGAAGGATAAAAGCCAATGGAGGAATTTGGCCTTTTAACTTTTTTAAAAGCATCTTAAGTTTTGGGACTACACATCTCTTTTTTTTTTTTTTTGGATATTGGAATGTGTGTGGGTGCTTAAAATCCAAGTGTGTTCAATCCTGTGACCACCAAGTGTTTTAGAGAAGGGAATTTATCTCCACATCACATTTGTGTTCACTTGTATTAGAGGACAAATCAATATCGATATATACACTTCGATGTATGTAAAAGCAATGAAGAGGAAGAGGAGGGCAATGAATGAACATCCTGTCTAAGAGCTTGGTTTCAGGGATAAATTCCATCTGTTTCACCCAGGTATGGCAGAGGTGACAGCTGGGACAGTTCTGAACAAGAGGATATGACTTCAGGGCAAATGAGCTTTTCCTTTCCTTGGGCTCAGGGTGGGTTTAAGCATTCTGCAGCCACTGCACACTTAGCATCCCTCTGGAAACAGTGAGGATGCTTGAGCCAAGCACATGTGGGAGGGAGAGGTGAGGACCACACTGTTATCCTGCTGCCCAGGCCCCAAACAACGTGTCAGTGCTGCTTGTACACCTAAGGAGTGAAAATCCCAGCCAGGTGAGAACCTCCCTGTGAAAGGAGCTGTGGGTGCTCCTGCCCAGCTCCTGCTGTGCCACCAGGACTAGGGCACCAAGTTCTGCCTGTACAGCTGAATCGAAACAGCTCTAGCTGTTCTATGCACTTTCTGTGTTCCCCTTGCCTAGAGTAGCCTCAAGCCTCCCCTGCTTGTCCCTCCTCCTCCTCCCCAGAGAAGCACATGTGTGTCACACTACCTCGTGGGCTCCCTGCAGGCTAATAAACACATCTGTCTGTAAAAGAGAAGGTTCTGCTTCACTTAGTTAGGCAATACAGCACTGTGTGAGGATGACACCACTTGCATGGATCCCCCAAGCCCCTGCATGGCTTAAAACACCCCCTGGAGAACCAACTCTTCCCACTCCTCTTCCTCTGCCTCCCCAGTCGCTGCCACTTTGTGCTTGAGACTGCAGGTCACAAGGACAAGGTTTCCTCTCTGTGCTGGGAATCTGCACCTGGGGAAGTGGTTTCCTGCTGGGAATGGTTTCCCACTGGCTGACAGGTTGGTGGGTCAGCTGGGTGAGCTGGCTGAGCTTGCCTGGGTGAGGTGTGGATGAATGGGCACTGATGCATTTTTGGGCTGAGCTGATATGGGCAGCAGCAGCAGCTTTCTGTGTGCCAGGGCATGGAGAGCTCTGACTCCCACAGGATCAGGGGACTATACAGACACAGCCTTAGAGCACTCAACTTCTCAGTACTGATGGAGACCTTGCTGGAGTCATTTGGATTCACATTTCCTCTGCCAGTCTCCAGAGAATTCAGCTGGTCATTTCCTTACACCAATGGACTCAAGTGCTAGGTGTCTTGATTCAGATCATGTATTTCTCTCTCTAGTTTTCTTCTCAACGTACCTTGGGGTACTTTCTGGTTACCACAGAGCTGGAAATTGGGTGTGCTCTGAACTGAAGACACAGCCAACACATTCACTCCAGCAGGGGAACCATGCCCAAGTCTGCCAAACCTGCCTTTGGTCCCTCTGTTTGGAAAGGTGACGAGATGCTGGAGGACCCAAGGGTCTCTGATGTCCTGGAATCAACCCAGCACCACTGACCATGGAGAAAAAAGCAAGGAAAAATCCATGACACACCTCCCTGCTTGCATGCCTGGAACAGCAGGGTGCTGCCTGCAGGTGAAGAAGATGTGAAAGGGAACCTTCACCTGATGTAGTTTCAGACAGAGCTAAGAATTTAAACGAGAAGTGGAATGTGTTCAGGTCTTCAGGTACACAAGGAAAGAAGCCAGACAAAAGGAGTGTTTGCCAGAAGAGGCAGAGAACATTGCAGGTGTTTTTTCTCTGCTGCCCATGGCTGTGGGACGATGCTTTGATGAGGAAGGGGAAGGCAGAGATTCTGCAGCATTACAGAGAAACTCTGCTTGCCTTGTGCAGCTTTGGATTGGAGCTGCACACACAAGGCTGCCACAAAGGGTTTTACTGTGCTCTCAGCAAAGCAAAAGGATTTCAGTCCTCCTCAGAAAGGGAAAAGGCGAGAAAAGCCTCAATTCAAAGCAGCAGTTTGACTTATGCCAGCACATATATATTAAGCCTAGGAATGTCTTGGTTCTCTTTGCCTCTTTCCTCCTTAAGAACTGGGTTGATCTCACAAAAAAAGAAAAAGGCAAGAGAGAGTTCACACACACCATCAAATTCCTTTATACCCTAGGAAGAGGGGGAAAACCCTGAAGGAAGAGATAGTGAGGACCAAATCCATTGTTTTGGTTTTACAGACCTGTGCTCAGAGATGGTTCTGATTCAGGGCTCTGATTCCTCCCTCCCTTTCCCTATGGTTGCACAGGGTTTGCCTAATGGCTATTTCCATCCCTGCACCTCTTGCCATGGGCTCAGCACCCACTTTGCTCTGTGCCAAGGCTGCCCATGCCCGTGGGGACCTGGGAGGTGCTGAAATCCTGCTGCAGTGATGCTGAGGAGAGGAGTTCTCCTGCCACGGTGCCAAGTGACTTTCAGAGATCCCTGCTCCAGGAGCTGAGCCATCCAGGAAGGTTGTTGGGCACAGTCTGCAGGACAAGTTGATCAGGGACCTGGTGGAGTGTGGTCCTGCATCTAACAGTGTCTGGGAGGAACTGGTGTTAGAGAATCTAGAATCATTGGGGTTGAAAAGGCCTTTAAGGTGAAGCTGTTCTTCCTGTTACCAGGGTGAAATGTCACAATGTCTGTTCCACGTGTTGGTGGCACTGACACGAGAGCTCTTGCAGATGGAAAAGACTGATCACAGAACTGAAATAAAGGTGAACTGAAGAGTTATGACAACTTCTCTCATACCTGTGAAACTTGTGTGTGTGGGGAGTGTTTGGGCTCTTTCTTTCTCCTAGCTCTGACTTCTTCTGGGTTCTTCACCACATCCCTCATCCCTTGCACTTCACACCCCAAAGTGTCCACACACAGAGCCCCAGGAGTTACTGGCTGAGTCCTGCCTGTTCCACAGGCTCCTCAGGACTGGAATAACCACCTTTCCTGCTGCATCCCTCACTGCCAGGAGGGACACCAGTCACAAGGTAAGCAGAGGAGCAGCACTCAGGAGACACTCAAGACAACACCTGCTGCACATTCCCACTACAGCTCTGCCCTCAGGGCAATACAAACATAATTGATGCCCAAGAGATGCCTCTTCCACTTCATTCATTCTGTTGACTCTCTAGGAACCTCTTCCCAGCCTCCCTGTGCACGTGGGTGGGATAAAATCAGACACATTCAGTCCTCTGCTCCAAGGAGACATTGAACATGCACTTTCTGGGGGTTTGGGATGTCAGCCCCATCCAGCTGGACACAAAACTTGTGCTTCCTTAGGAGGTTCCCTATCAGACCCAGTTGATCACTGCACCTTTAGAGCATTTTTAGCACAAGCCACTAGGTCTGAGAAGGAAAAATCCCCAGGATGTTTTAATAGCAAAGCTCCACAGCACAAGGGTAGACTCTCTGCCTCTGGATGAAGAGCTTTTGGAGCAATTTAGGCACAGATCTGGGTGGGTAAACAGCAGAGGGATGGGAGGTGGGTGATGGAGAGAGGGTGAAAGGGTCTCTGCCTTGCTAGGGGTTGGGCAGAGTGGGTTGAACACAGCAGCAGCCAAAGCTGGGCATGGCTGGTAGGGTTTATTGGATTACAGGAGAGAAGCTGACACAACCACAGCACAGCCTTGCTGAGAACTCCAGTGTTTCTCTGGGTTATTCTCAAGGGGAGACACAGCTTATCCTCAGGGACAAGGTGGCCCAGGGTAGCATGCAGAGTGGTGGGAGCAGAGTGCTGGCAACACTCTCCTCTCTCTGCATAGACAGGTTTATCCTGTATTTCTGGGGCCTGGCATCTCCCCCCAGGACTCCATTTACTTTTCCAACAAGGAAAAACACTCTGGATTTACCTCCTGCAGGAAAATTCATAATACAAGTACCACTTGCACAGAGAGTCCCAGCTAGAGCTTGGCTCATCTGAGCTGAAAAGCCACACAGGTTGGTGTCAGGAACACCTCGCACAGGTAAGGGGGAAAAGAAACCCATTCAAACAGAGGTGCTGGGAAACACATCTACTCCTGCTCTTTTCTTATTCCTCCATTGCTCTCAGGGTAACTTTTAAGGTCTCTTTCTCCAGTGCTGAACATCTGCTCAGTGCCACACTCAGAACAGAACATCTGCTGGGTCACTGCATGGTTCTGGAGCAATTTATGTACCCATGTCTATGTGCACAACTAAAACTCTAGTATTGCTGTCTCTTGACATGCACTTAGTGTAGAAAACTTATCAAAACACTTATATACTCTAAGGAAATACAGAAAACATATCAAAACACTTATACAGTATAAGGAAATATATACTTATATGGTGTAAGGTGAAGAGCTGTTGGTTTATCCTCAGAGTTAATCATCTTTATAAAGATATTTTGATGTGGAACCAAGAACTAGACTCTGGGGAGGACAGAGGGAGCTCTGGGGAGGGCAGAGGATGCCCTGGGAGTGTGGAGTGGAGTGGAGGAGCTCAAATGAAAGGCCACCAGAGCAAAGAGCTGCACTAAAGCTTTCGTGTTCCTGCTGCAAACAGGACAGGCTGAGCTCTTTCCATGCTCTGCTGTCATGCTCTATTTTCTTCCCCTCTATGGCAGATGGGAGGTGAGGTTTTCAAGCCTGCCAAGAATGCATCCAGCCCTGTTCCTCTGGGGGAACAGCACCATAGACAGGATGAACTTTCTGCAAGCTTCCTCCCACCCTCAGCCTCCCTTCCCCCTTCTAATCCAGGCTCGAGTACCATCATTTTCATATCAGTACTAATTACATTAATTATTCTCCTCAGTATAAAACTCATTAAGCTAGAATTTATGGTTCATTAACTCAGAGTTCTTCCTTGGTGCAGTGGTGTGGGGCCAGGATTATTCCTGGCCTGGCTGGGGGCAGGTTCTCCTCTGTGTCCCTTGGCCACACTCAGCATCACCTGCTAAAGTGTGGCCAAAGTGGTGTGTGCTCCTACAGGGAAGTGCCTCTGAAGCACAGGAAAACTGGAAAGGTCAACACTCCTGGTGTGAAATGTGTTTTGTTACAGTTCAGGGAAGATGCTTCTCCAGAAAGACATCACATCTACTTGAGGGCAAAGCTCTCATTGCTCCCTCAGTGTGCCATGGACTGGGAAGACCATCCTGGTTGTGCCTTTGCTATGCCACTGCTCTCTCCTCCTTGTCAGTTCTCCACATGCCTTTCCCCAAGCTGGAGGGTTTATCCAGCTGCAAAGTCCCATCTAGACTCCCTGGGACTGGGGGGGAAGCTGATGAGCACATCCACTCTCCTGGAGGGTGATGGTGAGAGAGATGTCCTCACTGTCACCTCCTCACCCAGTGACACCCTCTCTAACTAACCAGAACTGTCCTTGTCTGCTAAAGAGTAGCCAAGAGTGATCTTTCACTGATCTTGGAGCATCAAAGCCATCCTGGGTGTGGAGAATGATGAGAAGCTGCACATTCCCTGCCCAGGACACAGGTCCAGCCCAGCGTGGAGCAGACAAACCTCCTGAGCTCTCAGCCCTGAGCACAGGAGATGGAATGAAGGGCAGGATCACATCCTAATGGCCCCAAGTGGCAGAGAATCCATTTCCTGAGTGCAGTGCCTCCCTCACACTGCACAGGTCCCTGCCAAGCTCCTTAATGACTGTAATTAAGTAGTCATGCTGAGTGACGTTGCAGACAAGGTTCAGACTCATTACAGAAGATGACACCAGCCCCAGCTCCAGTGCCTGAGCTCTTCCTCGTCATGGTGACCACGAATCAGAGCAGGAGACAGAGCTTTGTGACAAGGGGTCATGGCACTCTGGTCACAGCACTGGAATCCTGTCATTCCCAGGACCCTCCATCTCCCAGAGGTGGATGACTGTCCTAAGCATTCGTTTCGAAGCTCTGGAAAGGAAAGTTTATTGTGATTGGCACAGAGATGATAGTCCTTGATGCCTACATGTCTATTTTGTCATTTGTCAAGCATGAGGAGAAATATGCAGTCAGATTTGTGCCAGGGGAAAGCCCTGAGGAGCAGATGGGAGCCCAGGTCCACATTAGTCAAGGAGTGCCCAACATCTTCTCTCTCTCCTGGTCCCCTTTATCCACTATTTTCTCTCTCTCTCTCTCTCCTGGTTCCCTTTATCTACTCCTGGTGCCCTTATCTGCCCTTTTCTCTCTCTTCCCAGTCCTCTTTACCCACTATTTTCTTTCTCTTCCAGTCCCCTTTTTCTGCCAGTTTCTCTCTCCTGGTCCCCTTTATCCCACACTTTCTCCTGATCTCTTTTATCCCTCCCTTTTTCTCTCTCCTGCTATGTCCCCACCATGCTGATCATGGAGTTTAAACCTGTTTCCCTATAGTTTCCCACACCAGCCTGATTAGCTGAGCAATGACCTTCCTGAGGCTCTTGCTGCTAATAGCAGAGGACTAAACTGGAGCCAACCTTTCCAATCCCACACCTGCACACCCTCCCTCCTTTCTCCACCTGTTTTTCCCTTGAGCTCTTTGCAGACCAACTTCTGTTCACACTGCACAAGACACAACAGCTCAGTTCATACACAATTGGCATCTAATTCATTTCTTTGGGAATGTGAAAATCAATAGTGTTTACAGGATCCACAAAGGCTCTTCCATCGGTCACTGTCCTTGTTAAGTTCGTTTCTGGCTGCCCAAAGATCCTTTCAGGAGGTGATTCCAGCAGCTAAAGAAGGAAAATAATGATCCCCATATCTTTAATGAAGCCTGAGAAGTCTCTAGGCTTCTGCCCTCACCCACAGCAAAGTGTTTCTTGGTAATCAGCTTTAAGGGCTGGACTGGCTTTTCTTGGAATTTTCCCTGGCTAGTCAAATTCTGGTGCTTGGTTTGCCTCCAATTAAGGTCAAAGTGTCTCCTTACACATGCAAGAACACGTATTTCCTTCAGCAGATGTGAAATGATTTCAGCTCTACTTCTGCTTGCAAATTCTGTGGGCACAGCACTGAAAGCCAAGTTTGGGCTGTCCCAGAGCATCACAGCTCCGTGGGGTTTGTGCAGGTCCCTGTGACTTTAGGATCTCTAGGAATTCTCTTCAAACCAGCGTTGGATCTCAGTGTTAGTGTCCTGCTCCTCCTGCCTGTGCTAGGAACAGCTCCAGCCCTGTGGTCAGCTGCTCCAGCAATAGCTCCTTCCCATCTGGGGAAGCTCCAGGGGTTGTGCAGCTGTTGCTGCTCTCCCATCTCCATCTGTTTGCCCATTCCACAGT
>NW_008687390.1:71620-81994 GCF_000695815.1 Acanthisitta chloris | reverse complement strand
GCTGAAGCAGAGACACAGCAGCACCACCTGGAGCTGTTGGCCCAGAGGGTTGAGCAGAGCAGGAATCCAACTGAGCTCTCCAATTTGCAGCTGCTTTTTTTTTTTCCCCCCTTGTCTTTGCCTTCTAAACTCCACAGATTTGGTACTGATATTCCATCCCTGCTTATTGATGGGAAAGCAGCTGGAGTGTGATTGCTTGGTGGATCTCAGGGCCCTGCTGATAAATGTGGCTGCTGAGTTGGGCCTTTTCCAGTTGTCAAGACCTCAGAACCACAAAACCTTTATTTGCCTTCTCCTTAAAAAACCTAAACAGTGAATTCCTCTGGATTTACACCCATTCCAAATTGGTTTCTTGTGTCCTGGCAGGGTATTTAGTCACCCAAAAGATGCTCAGCTGCACCTTGCTGGGGGTTCCAGGGGTTTTTTTCTGAGTGTTTTCCTGAGTGTTTTCTGTTCTTTCATAGCTGTACAGAACAGAAATGCTTCCTGGGTGTGAATCCCACTCCATCCCTCTCCCAGAGTGTAGCAGCATCCTGGATTAGGATAACCTCAGGGCAGAGAGCCCAAAGTGGCCTCATGTCCTTCTTCAGTGGGTGAAAAGAAGTGTCTGAGCTTCCTCTGTGTTGGTTTAAAGACAGGACTTGTCTTTTCATGACCAGAGCCCCAATTTTCTCTCATTTTCCTCTCATTTTTCCCTAACTTTTCCCCCTGCAGATCCCCAGGGAAAAGCATGGATCAACATAACCTGTGAGCATTGCTCTGAGTCAAGCCCAAGGGCAGCACAAACCCAAAGCATCTCACGAGGAGGAATTTATTTCTCTGCAGGGTATAAAGACAGCAAAAAAACCACAACCAACCTTCATGGCAAATCCAGAGTTCAAATTAATTCTTTTTATTTGAAGGGTTTTTTTTCCCCCTCCTTTTTTTGGAAAGCGAATTTTTGCCCTCATGCTGCAAACACAAAGCTCCTCAGAATGTTGAGCTGATTTCAACTGAGGACTGGATTCCTCTGTTCTCATTTGCTCAGCTAATTACCCTTTTAGCTTGCCTTTTTTTTTTTTTTTTGCTTTTTTTTTTGTTTTGTTTTGTTTGCTGTATTTTCACAGATCTCTTGGTTTATTTATATCTACCTATCTGCAATGCTTTCAGACCCATTGCTCACAGCAGCACCAGGAAACATTCCATTCCCCAATTTACAATTGCAATTACGAGATCCGTCAGAAACAAATGCAGCTGCCTTTAATTTTAAGCAATATTTTGATCATCATAATTAAAGAAAGAACTTCTGGCACTGCACGCATTAGAGAAATTAATGTCATTTCCTGCCTGCCTTAAAAGGAAGGCAAATAGTGGTCTCCCCTGTCAAATTCAGGGGAGAATTAACCCTTTTCCTTGATTTTGTCACTCTTCAAGGCACATTGAAAGCCTTAATGATATGGTTTTGAGGAGTTCACTTGGCTGTGAGGTTTAATCTGGGAGTTCTTTGTCCTTCAGCTTCTTTTTTTTTTTTTTCCCACTCTTTTTCTCGGTCTGAAATTGCTACTTATTAAAGGATTTGTGTGCAAACAGACACATTTGCCTGTCACTGCTCATTCCTCCTCGCCTCTTTCAATGTGCAGGGACAGAGAAAATCCAGTGGCTGATCTTATAATTGGGCCCACAAATGCATATTACAAACTGACTAACAAACTGGGGCAGATCCTGGGTCTGCATCTCACTGTGCTTTGCAGTGTGAGTTTGACCATCTCAGAGGGAAGGAAGGATGAACAGCCACAGAACATCTTTTTTCTGGGAAGTTGGGGCTCATTCCATTCGTTTCAGTGTGCTGGTTTAGTCATGGAAGGTGAAAGTTTGGCTTGATGCTGTCTTAGCAGCAGGAGATTCACCTAGGCATGAGTTTTCTTGTTGTGTCCTTTGACCACCCAATGCCTTTCTCAGCTTGGAGCTTGTTCTGCAGCAGTGAAGTGTTAATAATAGCCACATAGGAACTGCCAAATCAAGTCTGGGGCTCACCTAACTCACTGTCCTGTCTGACACCAGGCTATGTCATCCCAATATCCACAAAATTCCTCCCCATATACCTAAAATTCATCCCAATATGCATAAAATAGATGGGCTTGATGATCTTGGAGGTCTTTTCCAACCTGGTTGATTCTATGATTCTATGACTTAAGGGCCAACACTGAAGACAAGCAACATATTCACTGCAGATCTAGCCTGGCACTGAATAGATTGAGCCATTGCATTGGGCTCAAGGAGTGGAGAAGAGAGGAGATATTCCCTGTTGTGGTGGACTGAATTTAGCTGTTTCATTGAGCAGTGCCTGTGCTGTGACTGTCCCTGCAGGTCCTTCCTGCACTGCTGGTGCTGTACCAATGTCCTTGTTCTGAAGCTCATAACGTCCTAATGACTAAAATGTTGGGAAGAGTTTTGAGAGTTTGAGTGATTGATGATCCCTTGTGATCACACCACAGTGGCAGAGAACAGATCTTGCCTATGCATCTCCTCTGTCCCAGCCTGACCCTCCAGTGCCAGAGTGTTTCGTTGTGGTGTCTTCTCTGTCAGAGCAAAAGGCAGCACAGAGCACAAAGTGCAGCCCAGGGAAGGGGAGCTGACACCCAGAGGGGTGTAGCAGAGCAGATGGCATGGAGCAGATGTCCCTCAGTGTCTCTGAAGGAGCAAAGTGGCTCTGTGACACTAACCAGAAGGACGAGCACTCCTTAGTCCTTCCCAGCACTAACAGGCCTTGTGCTGTGCCTGCAAATCCATCTCCTGGCATGGCCCTCTGCTCCCAAAGCACCCACAGCCTCCTGCCTGTGGTCCTGTGGGGACAGCTCTCCTGCCCAGCAAAGCAAAGCCAGTGCACTGCAGGGGAGAGGATGGTGCTGGAGCACCACGTTGGATGAGCTGGGGGAGAGCAGAGTGGCACTAAACTAAATCACCTCATCACAATTCCACTCTGCTTCCTATTTCTGCCACTCTGATAACTCATCTGACCACAGATTTCCATCAGGTGCAAGATGGTTTTGAGGTAATTTGATATCTGTCACTAACAGGTCAGGAAGACGAAAGGTTTTTTTTATTCCTTTAAGCACACATAGCTCCGACCTGGAAAGACACAATCCTGATTCAAAGAGCAAATTGAAGTGTGAGAGAGGAAGGACTGAGTCCTTTCAGGAATTTTCCTGCAGGTTGGCAGTTCATCTTACTGGTCAGGATGCTCATGTTCTTAATTTGAACATCAAAAGATGAGCTCAGCTAAGGAAAATCAAGCTGCAGTGAGTTGTCTGCACATCAGCGCTCGGAGCACGGAGCAATAATCACTCCCTGATCAGAACTGGGTTTGCCATTATCTGCCTGGTGTTGGGCTATGATATATGAAGCAATTTTGCCTGTGACACTTCTGTTCTGTGTTCAGCAGCTCCTGACTGGTAAAAACTATACACGATTGGGGGGGTTGGTTTTTTGTTGGTTTTTTTTTTTTTTCTCTTTGTGCTTTGGGTTTTTTTTCCCTTGCAAAGGAGCAATATTTTAAACGAAAAAGAGTTTTCAAAGTGGAGTCACCATCCTTCATCTTTACAGGCACAATCTCTTCATTAGACACTGGATTTTTCTCCATTACAGCACGATCTGAATGCATTTATTTGGTCATTTATTAGGAGTCACTTGCTGGGGGTGCAAGGCAAGGAGAGGACTAAATTAAAGCAAAGGGGTTGTGTGGGTAAACATGCTTCTAGGTTGTAAATGGAGAAGTCTATAAAGATATTCCAACTTAATAACAACTATAACTCTGTGACTAGGAAAAATACACAGTGAAAACACCTCAGTTGCAGTGATAAGAGGGAGTAAAAGGAAAACAGGAATCTGTTTAGTAAACAGAAAATAAACCAGAAAATAAACCAGAAAATAAACCACAGGAAATCGATCCTGCACTGTCAGGTTGATGCTGAGAATTTCAGGCTGCTCCTTTATGGACAGATCTCCTTGGTTCCATTTGTTTTCAGGGCTCACTTTCCAAATCAGTACATGGTGAAGAGGGAAAACCTTGTTCTCCCACAGCACAGGCACAATATGTCAACACACATCCTTCCCTTCTGCACTGTGCTCATCCCCTCCAAGCCTGGGCTGTGCCCACACTTCCCTCCCACCCTTTTTGCTCCTTAGATTTCTTCTCTTGGCTAAAGCCTCACACCAGTGATGCCCATTTCCCCCCATGGCATGAACACAGCACCTCAGCACGGTGTGGGTACTCCAAACAGGGCATCACACCAGGGCTGTGTTTGCCTGGGCTCACACCATCACTTTTCCACCCAGCACCATCCTTGGAGCATGGCTGAGGAGCTGAAAAGCCTCTCCCCCCATTCCTGTGCGTGTCACACCACCATTCCCAAGTTAGTTCTACTAGGATGCCTGTGACACTGCTAATTTTAGAGGATATATCACTGGTTCTGGCTTTATTTTGTTTCCCCTTCTCACTTTTATTAAAGCAGACAAGTCTTCCCTGCATATTCCAGAAGGCTTCTATGTTTTCTCAGAGGAGATTTGTTAAAACCAACCCAAAAAAAGGGACCATTTCCATCCAAATACTCTTAAAAATTTAGCAAAACAACACGCCAGCTCATAGCTCAACAGGAGCATTTAGTCTTTTATGCCTAATTTCCACTGTGAATCTTTCCCTCAGAAGTGTGTTCATATAGCAATTGCACAGTGAAAGTGCCAGACTGAAAAACAAATGCAGTGCAGGCATTTGGCCTCTCCAAAAGATACCAGGACATAAAGCAGGATTATGATCCCAGAATGCAATAAAAAGAGATAAAAAATTCAGGAGAGATCAAAGTAATTTCAGGAGCAAATGAAACATTTACATGGGAATCAAACCTTATAAATGGAAGCACAGAAATGGTATCAGCCTGTATTAGTGACAAGAGGGCTAAGGCCAGATATGGCTCTGAAGCTGATTTAGGGGTGAAAGCTAAAGCAGAGACAAGTGGAATAGGAAAACTGAGCTCTGCAGGTCACCTGAGGTCCCCAAAGAACTGGGAATGGGCTGTTGGTGAGTGAATAGTTGGGAAAGTTGATTAAGAGGATGGAGCAGCTCTGCTGTGAGGAAAGGCTGAGAGAATTAGGTTCAGCCTGGAGAAGAGAAGCTTCAGGGTGACCTAGTTGCCCCTTCCAGTACCTGAAGGAGCTACAGAAAGGACAGAGAGAGACTTTTTACAAGGGCCTGGAGTGCCAGGATGGATTCACATTGACAGAGAGGAGGTTTAGATGAGATTTTAGGAAGGAATTCTTCCCAGTGAGGATGCTGAGACACTGGCACAGGTCGCCCAGAGAAGCTGAGTCTTTGTGTGGAAAGAGGAAACAACAGCAAAACGAACACGAAAGGGAAGAAACTAGGAACACAAGATAGAAATCAAAGCCCCTGGAGGAAGAGCAGCTCTGCCTGAGGTCATTGCTGGCCCAAGAGAGCAGAAGGGCTGAGGGCCAGAGCTGTCCCCAGCACATTGCTCACTCTGGCTCAGAATCTCTGCATAGATAGAGCTGCTTAGCCTTGATGGATGGGGTGTGCTGGCAGCAGGAGCTGAGCCTCCCAAACAAAGCCCTTTGACAAAGTTGTTAATTAGATCCTGTGCCTTATCACCAGCATAGACTCTCCATCTATTTCCCCATATGAGTTGGGATCAGTCCCAGAAGAGACACAAAGGGAAGAAGAGAAGCTCAAGCCTAAACCCAAGCTGAGATCAATTCTCATTTGCCTGGGACACTATCCATTTTTTTGTCTCACCTGACACAGGCTCAGAGAAGCAATTTTTAAATGTCACAGCTCATGACCTCAGCCTCTCCTGTCTGCTCTCAGGATTTGTCCCTGCCCAGGCTGAGGAATGAGGCTGGAGCTGAGGAAGGTGCAGCAGCCCTTGGGAGACGTTTCAGTTTAATGCCCAACATGTTCAGCTTTGGATCTTCTATTGAAATCGAGGGAATTTGTTAAGCTGATGAGGGAAAGCTGCAGTAGAGAAACACAATAGCAGAGTGGGATTAGGCCTGGAGTAAGTGTCTGTACTTTGGAGGATTAATGAGAAAACTGCAATGGATTTTACATGGTGAAAAGGATTCAGTGAATGCTTTAGGTGAAATGAAATTAGTCCCACTCACGCTCTCTGAGCCTTCAAGCAGGAGAGGAGACTGGCACCTGCCCATCACGTGTAATAACCAGATCCCCTCCAACTGCTCCTCTCTATGGAAAATTCCAGTGCAACACTGCTGCCCATTTATTTCCATTTCCTAGGGCAACCCTGGCTCTGTCTCTGGGCATGGGGAAAGCTTAACGAAGCCAACTCAGTGTCCTCAGAGCAGGACAGGGGCTCAGGGGCTCCCTGAGGTCGAGAGAGAGGAGAAATACTTGGCTCAGACATTCCAGGGGCTCAAAATCCTTGCAGGAGAGAAGGCTCAGAAGGACAGGCACTGGAATGGAGAGGGAAGAAGGCACAAGAGTTCTTTAACAGGCTGATTTTTCAGGGATGATGAATGAAATAAGCACGTGGATGGATGGAATCTTGCCAGGGTCACACTGGCATGTGAGAGGTACTGGGGAAAGGCTTTGCAGCTCCCTGAGAGAAGGGACAGACTGGGGGAAATGGGACTTAGTGATGCTGGAGCATTTCTGATGCTCCTGGATGCAGAAGAGGCCATCAGGAGCAGCCTGGGCTGCCTTGTGCCTCCTGTGTGTGTTGCCTTCCAGTCCATCATTCTTTCTAATTAGGCACCTCTGACACACAATTAATCCTATTTGCCTTGAGGCTTTTTTATCTTCCCTTCTGCTTTTATCAGACAGGGAATTAGACCCTGTTAGTATGTAAAGTGCATAGCATGGGCCTGGCTTTTGGTGGGGATTTGGAGACTTTTAGGGAGGCAGTGGCTAACCCATGGTCTTGGAAGGTTTTTATGAGTAATTAATTTCTTTCTCTTCTCCTCTTTTTCTAACCACAGTGCTGATCTCACCTATAATTAGACAAGTAAAAAAGGTAAAGATAGTAGGACAGAACTCAATTCTATGCTGCAACATGGACTTAATCCCAGTTTTCAGCCTCCTCAGCCACGACCAGCAGCTATCCCAGTCCCACTGTCTCCATCCCAAGGCTCTTTCTATCCCAGGATTCACTTGCAAATTCCATAGACCCACACAACTGCACTTTCAGGCCACAGCTTCTCTACCAGGAAAGGAAATGAGACTGAGACTTTTGGTTGCCTTAGGCTTTTCTACCTTTTGTCACACCCTGAAAGGATTAGTCTCACCAACCTCCAAGAAAGAGGAGGCAAAAAGGTAAAAGCAGTGCTGGTCCAGAACTCACAGCATGAGTTCTGGCAATGAGACAGGTTAAACCTCACTCCTTCCTGGGATTTCCCTTCCTTATACCTGGGAAAGAAGGGAAGTCTTTCTGCACTAAGACAAGGTGAAGATGGACTACAGATAAGGTCTAGTGACCACTGAACTCGATACTTCTCCTTCCCATGCACAGGTCAGAGGCAGAATAAAGTCACCACACATCCCAGTACCCTTGTTTTGGGAATAGGGAATAGGGATACATTCCCTTTTCATAGATATTATGTTCCCTCCCAAACAAATACATCCTCCCTTACTTCTCTGTCTCCACCAGCTTAATCCATCCTCAAACATATTTGCAGCTTCACCTTCAGCCATGGTTTTTGTTCTTGTTGGGAATGGGGATGAGGAAATTGCACGGATAAATGTTCTCCTCTGATTTAGGAACTGAAGAGGCAGGAAAAGGTCATACTGCTCCCTCTCCCTGTTACCTGTTCAGCTGTCTTCCCCTATCAGCCTGATTCCCAGCCCTCCCCACAGCCACCCTGGAGATGAGGCCTGTTAGTCCCTCTTTGTTCCAGTGTGGTTTTGATTCCTGTAAAACAATGATTAACAAGACACTTCTGCCTTCTGCAGAGAGAGCTGCACCTTCCTCACAAGCTTCCTGTGCTGCCTTTTCTGTATCAGACTGAAATGTAATCATCTCCACGGTGCAGGGTGTAAATCAGGGTGTGTGTCAAGATGATTTCCCTCAGGGGTTTAGTTTATTGCATAATAATATTTGACACAGGGCTTAGAGGTGCTGTTACCTGCCTAATCGTGTGAAACAATTTCATGTGCAAACAGCTGGGGAGTGTGAAAACTCCTGTAAACCAGCTCCAGGAAACACTCTGCTTCCCTTCTCTACTCCTGGAAAATACCCAGTGGCACTGGTGTTTGTCCATCAGAGACACCAGGCTGGGAGGAATTCCTCTCTCCCAGTGCCATGCTCACCCTGGAGAATCCAGCCTGGCTTCCCATTGTGGGTGCCTGTGGGCTCCATCCTCCCTCCCAGCTCCTTGGTGTCCAGAGGGAAGCAGGAAATCAGGGTCTCCAGCTGTGTTAAGCCCCTCAGGCTGGAAGGGATGATGTTAATTTGGAAGGGGATGACTGGGTGTATTATCTAAGAGAGGAAACCATCTGGACCAGGGATGTTGCTCCAGCCTAATCTCTGACAGTCAGATAATCTGGGAGGGAGTTTGGCTGTCATCCTGCTCAGGCACAGATCTTTGTGTTCAGTCTCTCTTGATATCCAGGTTTGGTGTTTTACTAAACACACACAGGTCCCCTTTGTCCTAGCAAGGAGACATGGAGCTCCTGAGGGCTGCAGGGGCACATGGAAAACCTCTGCGTGCTGAGACTCCATTTGGGCACACAAAATCCTGTGGAGCTGAAGGTCTTAGTCCTTATTTACAAACCCTGCTCAGGCACATCCTTCCCTGGATGGTAAAATACTCCTTCACTTCAGGATGATCAGGAACACAGAGGTTAATCCAAACCAGATGTGAAACTAATATGCATAACTTAAAGGGAGAAACTTCTGCAGGAGGGAAATGGGGGAAGATTCCCAAAGCTGAGCCTCTGCCCTCACCTTTCACTTTGGGAGCACAGAGAGGGCACAGCTTTGTGTCTGTGCTGCAGCAAAGCCACGTGTCAAGGCAGAAAAGCTCAGGGAGTGCAGAGCAGAAAAGGAGAGATGTGAGCACAAATGGAAACCTCTGAATCTGCCTTGGGGAGAGGGCAACAAAGCAAGAGGCAGAGATGGCAATCTTGGAACAATAGTGGTTATTTATAAGGCTTTTTTTGTCCACTGTAGATCATAGCCAAGAGGCATCTGCCTGAGGTCTGAATTAGTCCGAATGGGGTTGGGAGGGGAGATGGGCAGCTGCTGGAAACCACCAGCCTCCAAGCCACTGGTTTTTTCTCCTCAGGGTAGCTGGCATTGTCAATGATGGTTTAACCTACTTACAGTAATAATCCCTGTAATAAAGGCATTTTTTGCAATCTCATAGCCAGAATGGGAGGAAAATGCAGGGAAAGGGAAGATGCTGTGCAGGATGGGTATGGAAGATGCTGTGCAGGAAGGGAATAGAAGATGCTGTGCAGGAGGGAAAGGGAAGATGCTGTGCAGGATGGGTATGGAAGATGCTGTGCAGGAAGGGAATAGAAGATGCTGTGCAGGAGGGAAAGGGAAGATGCTGTGCAGGATGGGTATGGAAGATGCTGTGCAGGAAGGGAATAGAAGATGCTGTGCAGGAGGGAAAGGGAAGATGCTGTGCAGGATGGGTATGGAAGATGCTGTGCAGGAAGGGAATAGAAGATGCTGTGCAGGAGGGAAAGGGAAGATGCTGTGCAGAAAAGGAATGGGATATGCTGTGCAGGAAGGGAATGGGAGATGTTGTGCAAGATGGGTATGGATGGAAGATGCTGTGCAGCAAGGGATCTGCAGTGCAGGTTACCTCTCTGCATGGCTTTCCAGTGAAGACCCAGCTGTATGCTGTCATTTCTTTACTACACTCCAAACCACTACCTCATACATGGGTATGGATGGAAGATGCTGTGCAGCAAGTGATCTGCAGTGCAGGTTACCTCTCTGCATGGCTTTCCAGTGAAGACCCAGCTATATGCTGTCATTTCTTTACTATACTCCAGACCACTACTTCATACGAGGCAAGAGAATTCCTTTCCAGGAAGGGAATTAACAGGGACTGTCCCTTCCTTCCCCCCCCCCCCCCCAAAAAAAAAAAAAGGATCTCCTCCCTGTGGATTAAGGCATTTCACATCTGGAGCAATATTAGATCACAGGGGTTTCTGATGCATTCTGAAAAATCAAATGCCTCTAATCCTACCCACCATCTGGCCCAGACCCCTCACCAGCTGGTGGGTTCCCTTTTGCACACCCAGCAGTGCCAGGAGGTGTGACCTGGTGTCACAGGGGCTGTAGCTGTGCACAACAACCTGTCTGAGGCAGGAGCTGTTGTTTCAGGTGCCAGCACAGGCAGGTGTGGTGGCAG
>NW_008687390.1:63354-71604 GCF_000695815.1 Acanthisitta chloris | reverse complement strand
CAGCAGCCTGACCCTGAGGCACATTCCTGGGGCAGGCAGAGGTTCCTGAACAAGCAGAAACCAGTATGACACTGGAACCAGCAGCAGTAAATTAGCATCATAGTATCACAGGATGTTAAGGGATTGGAATGGACCTTAGAGTTCACAGAATCATAGAATTTTAGAGGTTGGAATGGAGTTTAGAGATCACCCAGCCCCAACCCCCTGCCCTGGGCAGGGACACCTCCCACCAGAGCTGCAGGAACACACAGCTGTCTGAATTTCACAGAGATCATTTAGGGGCCATGGACAGAGTTGGCCTTGCTATTTATCTGTGTTTTGCTGGTACTCCTCCACACAAAGCCCTTCTCTCCCCTGCTCCCTCAGCTTTCAATGCTTCTCCTCCTGCAGAGCATGGGTGTCCAGCAGCCTGGAGCTCACCGTCACACTTCCTAACTCCACTTAATGAGGTGCAGACCTCACTGTTTCTCTGACTCCAGCTTTGATAGGGTCTTGGTTAAGCCCTTCCCTGCTCACCCACTGGAGAATGCACTTGCTGAAGTCAGCTCAGCACTGTTGGATGCCACTGGAACGAGTGGGCTGGAACCTGCTCTCCCAGAGCTTTTCCTCAGGCTCTGGGTGACATGGGGAAACAAGAGTTTTTGTGTGTTTACCAGATATCTGTGCACTGAGTCACTGGGAACAGCATAACATGAGTTGTAGTGGCTGAACAGCAGGAGAGGAAGCAGAGCTGGCAAATACAGCAGGACTGTGCCTGGCTGTGGGTGGGTAGTGAAGATAAGGACAGTGCTCTGTGTTATTGCCTCTGACACGTGCTCACAAGTGACTGGACACTTGTCACAGGCACTGTCCTTCATCCCTGTGTGCTGGGGGAAGCTTTCCCATACCAATCCATGGGGAAAAAGGTGCCAGGCTGTATGCTGGGAGCACCAGCTGGACAAGGTGCCCTGAGCCAAGAGCCAACAAAGGCAGCCCAGGGGCTCTCCCTGCTCTCCTCCCCAGACAGATCATTTCCATACTGAGTGCTCTTATTCATGAGGGTGCCTGGGGGGCCCTGATGGTGCTCAGAGACTTTCATGGAGCTGCAGATCCCAGCTGCTCCTGCCAGAGAGCAAACAGCTGTGAGCCAGAGAGGCATTTACCAGTGCTGGAGCTGTAGAGCAGCAGTTTGCAGAGTATCCATGGGATTAATGGTGAGGAAGGTGACTGCATGTGCATGGATGAGTTCTGGGAGGGAAGGAGAGCCTGTCTTTAACAACATTTACTGTCAGGCTGGTGAGACACTGGCCCAGGTTGCCCAGGGAGGCTGTGGCTGCCCCAATCCTGGCAGTGTTCACAGCCAGGTTGGATAAAGCCTTGAGCAACCTGTTCTGGTGGGAGGTGTCCCTGCCCAGGGCAGGGAGTTGGGGCTGGATGATCTCTGAGCTCCATTCCAACCCCTAAAATTCTATGAATCTATGATCTCAGGCCTTGCTGTAATTATTTGTTCTTCCCTCGTGAAGAGAGGCAGGAGGGAGGGCTGACGTGAAGGCTGGAAAACCCTCTGAGGTGTAAGTGATGATTTAGAGCTCATACCCTTGGCTGGAGGGACTCTCCCTGCCAGGCAGCCCCTGGCAGACAGGGTCTTCGTATGTGGAACCTTGTGGGATGGGGGATGACCTGGTTTGGGCAGGAGAGGAGGAGCCTTCATCTCCTTCATTCAGGGATGCTGAAGTGCAAAGCATTTTCTTACTCTGGAGAGACACCGAGGAAGAGGATGTGGGTGGGAAACAGTAGCCCTGGGCCAATGCAGCTGATGGTGTCCCCAGTAAGCAGGGAGAGAAGAGTGCACAGAGTGCAGTGTGTGATAAGAATCACCTTGTGGTCGTGCTGGAGCTCAGGGTAATGCAGGGCTTTATTCTAAACTGCCCATGAAGCAGAGCTCGAAAATTGCACTTGCTATTGCTACCTCAGCCACTACAATCAAAGCTGAAGCAATATGCAGCTCAGGGAGCTCTGAGAAGCAGCTAAAATAAGGCAGGTCAAAAGGGAAATCAAGGGAGAGCAGAGCTCAGCAGCACAGTGGCTGCTTTGGCTGCCAGGGAGGGAGTTAGGAGGGGTACAGGGGCTCCCCAGGTCTGGGGGGCTGGAGAGGGCTAATCCCCTCCCTGTTGCATCATCTCATCATCCTAAGGAAGGAGAGGTACCATCAAGTCCAAACTAAGAGGCAAAAGCAAATATGCCTTTACTTGCATGGTGAGAGAACAAATTTTGGGGTCCTGTTAATCCTGCATAGATCATATTAACACCAATAAAATACTCAGGCAGTTCTCTCTGCAAAAATGTCAACATTTATTAGGTGCTGTAGTGCAAGCAGCTGGAGCTCATCATTGTCTTTGCCTGGGATTTTGGGGGGGAAAGGAGATGTGTTTGCTTTGAATATTGTTTCACAGGGACATGGTTGTGTCGTAAAAGGGTGAGGTATGGTGACCCTAGAAGTGTCTACACCAGTAGTGGGATCTTCCCCCTGCTGCTGTCACCTGAATTCCTTGCAGCCAGGAGGTTTGACATCCAGGCTGTGCTCTCAGCTTTGCCATGTGTGCCTTCTCACTTCCTTCCTCTCCATCCCAGTCCACATAGCTGCAGTACACTGGTGAGCTACTGGGAGCTGCAGCTGCCCCACTGTGCAGGGTCTGTCTCCTCTCCTGGCCTGTCTAGGAGCCAAGGAGTTCATCCCTTCACCTCCCAAATGCAAAATGCAGTGTCTGTGGAAAGGCCCAAGGCCTGGGAGACAAACTCTCTGGCCCTGCACGTGCAGGGAGAGCTCTCAGGTTCAGCTGCTGGAGACAGTTGCAGGATGAATTACTTCCAGCTCAGCCCTCAGTCTGGGGAGAGTGATAACAGACTGGTGCTGTGTCACAGCCCACATGTCCTGCCTCTCCAGCCTCTGCATCCCCACATTCCTTCTATTTATACAACCTCATGGGCTGCCAGGCAGATCTGAGGCATGAAACAGAGTATCCTAAAGAAATCTGGCAAAGACTTTGCTATCTCAGACTCACAGCAGAACAAGATACGGAGCTGAAGGAGCATCTATCACTACACACAGACCCCAGAGCATCCCCCAAAGAGCATCTGATGAGCAGCAGCCATGGTCATAGCCACCCTCTCCTGAGGCTTATCTAAGGAGAAGGAAAACATCTGTGGCATACAAGAGCATTGCATGGCTTTCACTCACTTTCCATGAGCTGTGCTGCTGCTTTCTCCTCTTGGGATAGCCCAACTAACAGCACAGAGCCACAAGGGCTTCTGAAAATACAGCTGAGTAGCTGTGGTGGTCATATAGCTCAGCACCTATGGGGTGTGGGTGTGATGGATGCTGTTGATCATCCAATGCCACACCGAATTGCCTTTTGAGATGGGAGTTATCAATTTTGCTGCCATAGCAACCCCAAAAGTCACCTAGAGGACAGCCTGGCTGGGAGAGCAGAGATGGTTTGTGTGTAAGATTAGGAGGAGTATCAGGATTTTGAGGACTTTGGGCCCAGGCACAGGGACCACAGTAAGGCAGGATGAGTGTTCCCAAGCAATGGGCACTGCCTGTCCCACTGACCCCAAGGCTCTGCCCTTATCAGAACAGAGTGTCCAGCCCTGAAAACTGGTGTTTCATCTCACAACCCAACTGCTTCCCCAACATCTCTCCTGCATGAGTCCCTCCTACACAAACCTCTGTGGAGTTTAATGACACTGAGACTCTCTGTCCCCTTGTCCAACTTGAATGAAACCTGTCCAAGGGTTCAGGATTTGTAGGAGGGCACATAAAAATTGCCTGTTCTCACATATGCCATATGTGGAGTGCTCTAATAAGCTCAATTTCCCTGGAAAAGCAGCCTGGAAGTGGCACATTTCAACCATTTCAATTCTTTCCTCTAAATGTTTTCATAACTACAAGTTTAGCAAAACTGCTCTTTTCAATGCAAAGGGCTTCAATTTAGCTAAATAGTGATTTTCCACCCAAAGATTTCACTGAGAATCTCCCAGACAGCTGTATCCAGCAGCTCAGGGAAAATAGAGTTTCCTGTCTTCATTCTGACATTCATTTATTGCACATTTTCAGCATGTTCCTGTCTGTCTCTAAGCTGATGTCGACTCCTCATTCCTACCAAGTGTCTGAAGTGTATTAATTTTATTGGCAAACCCTGTCAAACCTCCTCTGTATTCACATGCAGGATGCTGACTCTGAAAAGCAGATTTTCTGTTCACTCTGACCCACTGAGCACTGATTGCCAGCAACGATTTCTCCTGCTTTCCCATCAGCTCCACGCCACCCTCCTTTTTGTCTGGAGTTTCTGGTCACTGGCTCTGGATTGTGTCATTATTTGTCTTTGTTCTGTGTTTTAACCTTTGTTAGAGACTTGGACATTGTGCAATTCCTGTGCACTGACCTATAATACCCTAATTTAGTTGGCATTTTGATCTTGGGGAACAATCCAGCCTATGCAAGGCTTCTTTCCCTTTCTGTTTTCATCACTTCCTCACTCTTTCATTCCTTCCTACCTTTCAAAAGGTTTCCTATGTGTTTCCTTGCCCTCTTCACACTCCCCTCTGTATTTCCTGTCTTTCAACCATTCTCTCTCTCTTTCTTCCCCTTTCATCCCTGCTCCAATCCCTTCCCAGTCCCTGCTCCATGCCACGTCACCAGGAGGTACTGCAATGAAAAAAGACATATGTTCTTCCTCTCAGGATGAGACTGATAAGGAAACTGCTCTTCTGCTCAGGCTGAAAATTTTGCCAGAGGAAGAAATGTTGGCAGATGAGGTAACAACCATAAAGACAAGCTCTGGGGAGTAAAGGCTTTTTCACTCAATCCATCTCCCAGGACCAGCAGCAACTGCATGTAGTGTTCACCAGCACAAGAGAGAGCTGGTACTGCTTGAGTTTGTTACTGGAGACTGAGACAAAGGAGAGGGACCAAGCAGCATTCCGGGCAACTCCTGACATTGGAGCCTTCCCTGGATTGCCACTGGATAGCAGCAAAGGGAGGGACACCTAGTGCATCACCAGCTTTTCAACCACATTTCAGGATCCTCTTGCAGCAGTGTGGAGAGAACAGGCTCAGCCTCGCTGTGCTCTGGCACAGAGGGCCCCTAAGGACAAGGAGCTGGAGCTCTTCATTCCTTGCCTGCCTTTCCCAGGATCCCCCGTGGCTGAGATCAACTCTGATGCTCGACAGCCACGACAACATCAGGGCAGTGCTGGTTTGGAGCCTGAGTGCTCCGAGCAGAATTTCTCCCAGTTCACCTCCCCCTGTCCCCACTGGCTTTGGCTTTCTCTGTGATGTATTCCTCTGTCAGGAGACCCCAGCTGGGAGCTGCTCACAGAGGAACGTGCTCACATTTCCCCTGGCCGTGGGGACATGAATATTGCAAGGCCTTGGAAACAGCAGTGAACCAGGAGGGCTGTGGATGCTAATTCCCTTCTGGAACACAATGCCTAACAACTTGTCACCAGTGCAGACATGACACAAGATGCTGATCTTGCTCAGGCAGTGTGGAAAACACCTCAGCCACAGGACAGCACCAGGCCAAGGACACAAACTCAGTCCTGGCTCTTTCAGTCTTGCAGAAGGCAAGAGGAGCCTGAGTTGTTCATCTCCTGCACCATGGCTGAGACCTGCTGTGCAATTGCTGGAGATAATTAGTGTAGGGAGGAGGTAAAATGGGTAAATAATGTAGGAATGGGTGGAGATCTCTACTTATGAGTGTGTTCTGCTTGTCTTTGTTAGGCCCATGTCCACTGAGCCTAGTGGAACAGCATCCCTGCACCTGCCTATGCAGTTTGCCAGGTTGAGAGTCACACGTCAGCACAGACTCATTCCTCCCCTCCTTTCCAGCTAAAATCACAGTCCTGCAGAGTCACACAGCTCTGGTGGCAACCTGGGAGTGCTCCAGTGCCACAGGAGCCCAGAGTACACACACCTGGGTGGGAGAAGAGCACACAGAAAAACACCCAGTGGCTCTTCTGGCAGCTCCTAAATCTCTGCTGTTCTATCGCCATGGTGTAACGAGGACATGAAAGAGGAAGATAACACTGAAGGGTGGCAAACAAGGCCTGTTTCTCTGTGCTATTTAGAAGGAAAGGCAAACCATGGCAGGCAGGACTATCAGATCTGTCAGCACGACAAGTGGTGAGGGGAGGGAAGGGGAAATGCTATTGTACACAGCATTGTGCTCGATGGATCCTCGCGCTGGCTCGGGGACCGGGAGAGAAAACAGAGGCAAAACAAGATGTGAGTGTTCAACAGCAGCCAGCAATGGTTGTTATCAAAATGGAAATGCAGCTCTTTGTTGATGGAGGTGTATCTGCTTCCCATTGTCTCCTGTGCCAGCCCAGTGAAAGGCTCCTTTGATGGCTCCGTGTTTGTGCAGCGGCTATGAAATTGCTTTAGAAGACAAAGGCAGTGAGTGCTCATTGGTAATGAAAGGGAGGTGAGGGCTCAGCATCTCTCACCCTGCTCACCACGCCACTGCAATTTCCCCGGGAGCAGCTGTCACAGGCTCGCAGGCAAAATTGGAAGGCTCAGGCTGGATGTGGGGCCAGTGATGAACAGGGAGAGCTGCTGCTCTTTTGCAGGGCTAATGTGGCCATCTGCTCTGATTTAACTGGCCTGCTCCAGTCCAAGCGTTCCACAGCCCTCTGGCCCCAGTGCTCTATTTCCACCAGCAGTGAGGACAGGGCCAGGGGCACACTGCTGCCTCCATGCAGTGCCATGGAGCTGAGATGAGACCTTCCCTGGCTGGGGAAAGGGGAGGAATCCATAGCTGGAAGAGCCTGGGGGCTGTGCATCTCTCCCCTGTCTTCTCACCCTGCTGATCACCAGTGATTTAGCTGGGAGTGCACCAGGGATAGAGATGCATGTAAAGCAGCAGTAAACTGACAGAGAGGAGGTTTAGATATGATATTAGGGATAAATTCTTCCCTGTGAGGCACTGGCACAGGTTTCCCAGTGAAGCTGTGGCTGCTCCCTCCCTGGGAGTGTTCCAGGCCAGGTTGGATGGGGTTTGGAGCAACCTGGGCTGGTGGGAGGTGTCCCTGCCCTTGCCAGGGGTGGAATGAGATCAGCTTCAAGGTCCTTTCAAACCCAGACCATTCTGTGATGAAAAGTGCTCAGGAACCACCAGGCAGTGTGACACCACCCAGCAAAGCCACCAAAGCTTCACTACCCAAAGCACAGCCCAGCTCAAACAGTCTGTCTCAGGCAGCAGCAGCAGCACAGCCTGTCCCACTCCTCCTGCACAGCTCACAAACACATCTGAGACATGCTCAGCACCTGGACTGCTCCCTATTTACCTGCTCCTCACACTCAGTTCCTTGCACACCTCTCCAAGCACACCTGTGTTATATTATGTGCCAACCCTACCTACACCCGCACAGCCCAGCTCAAACAGTCTGTCTCAGGCAGCAGCAGCAGCACAGCCTGTCCCACTCCTCCTGCACAGCTCACAAACACATCTGAGACATGCTCAGCACCTGGACTGCTCCCTATTTACCTGCTCCTCACACTCAGTTCCTTGCACACCTCTCCAAGCACACCTGTGTTATATTATGTGCCAACCCTACCTACACCCTCCACCTCCATTCTGCCTTTCCACCTCCATTCTGCCTTTCCACCTCCACTCTGCTCCACTCACGCCCAACCCTGGGCCAGGTGTGTGTGAAAATCCTGTCTCATCACACACACACACACACATTTATTAACTAATAGCTGCCCTAATAGGAATGTGTGTCTTTCTTCACCTCTCCTGCTCGGCTGGAGAGTTTAATCACACAGTCATGCTCAGTCAGCCTCACTCCTTTATCTGAGCAATAAAGGAATGGTTTATGGCAGATCTATGCCTGGGCCTGAGCTGCCAATTTCACAGAGGCCTTATCAGTGCTCACACATGCTGTAAGGCCGCTGGAAATGAGACACAGCACTCACATGTCTAACAACCAGGGTTAAATGCTTTTTTCCCCCCCTTTTTCCTTGCTTTTCCCCTCCACTGCTCCTTCTTCTCCCCTCCCTCTTTCTTCTCACTGGTTACACCACTGACAATGGCTTTAAAAGGATAGTCTTGCCTGGCTTGTGGTAAGAGATGTTAATTTATTGTAGTCAGTTCTTTATTTGATTATCAGTTTATTAAAACTGCCTGAGGAGAGTGTTTCTTCTAGAACAAATCCTCTGCTCTCAGCTTTAATCCGTTACCAGCTCTATTGGCAGGACAAATGAAA
>NW_008687390.1:49463-63309 GCF_000695815.1 Acanthisitta chloris | reverse complement strand
GGGAGCACAGCGATGTGGCCAAGCCACTGTCCCATCCCATACAGAGGAGATGTCTGACTTGAGCAGCTCCAAAAGCAAATGTGACTGTCAGACTCTCTTCTGCCTTGGACATACTCATTTTCCATTTCTTGAGCTCACCTGTACGTTGAGCACATTCTGCAGTGTGGACTGACTCCCTGGGGGTGCATTCTGTTATTGCTTAGATTCTCAGCCCTGCCTAGCAGAGATCCTCTGCCTTCTGCACCCCAAAGGGCTGCAGAACCCCACACCACCAACCCAGCACCACTGCCCTGCTCTGCTGGGCCTCTCCTGCCCCAGAGTCCCCCAGAATGGGAGCTCTCCTGGCCCCTGCTCCCTCCAGCCCTGTGGCAATATTCCTTCAGTCCTAAAACCCAAGTGCCCAACACCTAGTGACACCCTCTCATCCAGAATTTGGCTAGAAATCACCACTGGTGACTGTGGTGTCTATTGCTGTCCAACTGCAGGAAAAGGTGAGGCTGATTTTTCTCGGGCTCAACACAGCCTCAAAGCCCATTGGTATTCCAAGCCAACCCTTCTGTGTTTGCACTCAGGAATGGAGTTATTGCAGCTAACTCTAACTCATTCCGGCTGGAAGCACAGCCTCGTGCAGTCCCAGCCCTGTGGAAGCTGCATCCAGCCTTGACTCATTCCTTTACCTCTGCCAAAGCATCACCCTCCATCCCTCCCAGCCCTTCCCCTCTCCTGATCTGCCCTCCAGCTCAGGGGATATTTTCCCAGTGGCAGGAGCTTGTTACAGGCTGCAGTTCCTGCCACATAAAAGTCAGCAGCAACACAGAGAAGTGATGAACGATAATGGTTAGCATTTTATCCCATGCCTTCCAGTCTAAGTGTTGCAGGGCACTTAGTAGGTTGCATCAAAATACACGTCCTTGTTTCCATCAGAGAGAGAAAAACAGCTCCTTGGGCAATGCAACGTGGGCTGGATCAGTGGCATATGGGAAGTGTTGTGCAGGACTTGAGTGGGCAGGCAGAGGGGAAGGTCTTCTCCCTTCCTTCTGTAGTAGAAAAGGGCACTTAAATATCTAAATCAGCTTTAAAATCCCTCACTGGCATGTCTAAGTGACCCAAATTCAGTGTGGCTGTAAAGACATTGCTATTGTATTTCCTAAAGGCTGCAGGGAGGACTTGGGGCAGATTTAGGTTTGGCTGAGGGGAGAAGTTGTCCCTGATATTTTTGCTGGCCCTGCAGCTTGGACTCCAAGCACAGAAGAGAGGTGGAAGCCTTCCAACATCAGCTGAACTCCCTCCTCATCTCTCCTTACTGCTCACAGACCTTTCCAAAAGGAAGTCACCTTCAGCCCTGACGGCTGTGACAGGACAATGTGTCTCTGGCTGGAATTAGAGCAGGTTTCATCCATCCTGGGCAATCTGCATATTGCCAAGGCTGATGTCTCCCACACTCCGTGGTGCGTCTGAAACATCTTCATCACAGCTCAGCCCTGTCTCAGCTGACCTGTAATTTAATTTTCTTCCTTTCTGCCTTAGCCATGTAAGGAGAGGCCTCAGGAGAACACCACATCACTGAAGCAGAATCACAGCTATCCAAAATCTCCTCGCCAGATGCTGGCAAATCCCACCTTTACAAGCCTCAGAGGGAGGAGATTCAATGACTCTCCTGGATAACCTGTTCCTCACTCCTCTCATTAGAAAGCTTTTCCTTATACTCCACCTGAGTTGTCTTGTTGCATTTTGCCTCTCCCATTCATTACCAATGAATAAGTGATGAGCCAAGCAGTTTTCCTTTCTCTCTTGCTCCTTAAGAGCTTCTGACGTGATCCATAAGGAATAAACCCCACCCAGAACTTCATTTTTTTCCTTTCCAAACAGGACACACTTGAGATTAAGGCCTGAAACCTAGAGAAAATTGATTTGAACTAGTAAGTAAGAGGCATTTCTGTACTATGGTGATTATAACTCCAGGACTCATCTCCCACAATGAAGGTGATGCCTCAGGGCATTAAGCTCCTGCTCACATGTCAGTGAATAATTCATCAATAATCCTTCAGATTTGGCTTCCATTCCTGTCTGTGAGCTCCCTGCATGGAGGTGTCTCTCCCAGAACCTAGTCATTAGCTGAGGTTACTCAGAGAAGTGGCAGAGGGAGCCTGAGTGTGAAACCCTGGTCCAAGAGGAAGGTTTGAATTTGCTTTGCTTTGCATCAGGAATGAGATGGGGAAATTCCAGCCTGGAAAGGAGAGCTGTTTCCTGTTGGCTATGCTGCTCACATGGAGCTGGAGCTGTCTCAGAGCAGCCGAACTCAACCCCTGGCATGAGTTTCCTGGGTGAATAAGAATATCACATTGGATTTCCATTAATGTGCTGTAGCATTGCTTAAAATTCACTTCTCCGAGTGAGACTGATCTATCTGTGTGTCTATCTGTATCATTTTATTTCCAGAGCATCCGTCACTGCACCATCTAATTATTAATTCCTCCACTAGAATGGTTGCTGCAAGCTCATGCCAAAGGCTTGGGGGCACAACTGGAGGAAATCAGGTGAAAAATCCAACAGATGTTGGCTGAAATCTGCTGGACAAGACACTTCCCTATATTTAATCCTAGTTTTCCAATCTCTGAACAACATTCACAATTTCAGGAAGGGCTGAGGGGTAGGGGAGTGAAAAGAAATGACAGTTTAAATTTGCTGAGGGGTGGCAAAATTCCATTGGAAATGGAAAAATCTGATGGAAAGGAGAAGAGTGTAGTTATCATTTTTATTGTAGGAGTGTTTAGGAGCCCCCAGCCAAGTGTCAGGACACTGAGCCTACAAGCAGCCAGGGAAAAGGCTCCAGAGCAGGAGGCAGAAGGTGTGATAATACCTGGGGATGAGGCACAAAGAAAGGGATAGATCATCTGGAGGATACAAGACACCAGTACAGAGAAGGGATTACTGGGATCATTTAGGGGATGACAAATCTGGAAGGGGATGGTATTTGTGTCTGGCACAAGTGGGGGCTGAAAGGGCATCAGATGGCAGAGAAGAGTTAAAAAAGAGGAGGGAACTTCAATCCTGCAGCTAAACAGGACCAAAACAGGGAGCAGTGACAGCCACGCAGCAACCAGGACCTGTGTCCTTTCCCCCACCAGCCTGACTTTTAGAGGAGTGGAAGAAATGCAGATTCCAACCTCAGTTTTCCCATAGACCTTAGGCTTTCCCAGCTGGAAGGGAGGGAAAAGCAAAACACATGAATGAGTCAAGTCTGCCCTGAGCTGCAGCTTTGCCGTCTCCTCCAGGTGACAGCTCACGTGGGAGGATAAATATAAATAAAGAGAAGGAAGCTGGAGCATTTTGATGACTCATGTAATATTCATTTGGAATTAATTTGTACATGATTCTATATAAAAAAAAAAAAAAAGAAGATACATTCCCTAAGATTATTTTCACGAGCTCCAATTTGCTGCTGGCGAGGAGCAGCGTTTGGGTCTTTTATGGGTATTAGTTCCATAGTGTATAGCAGGAGGCAGAGGAAGTTTAATTATGATTCACTGAGCCACATTGTGGGTATGTTTTAAAGCCACTTAATTAGTGTAGAAATATACAGCTGTAATTATCCTGAAATATGGCCTAATTAACCTATTGAAAACCCATACACGTGGCTCAGGAAACTTGGAAGCATTAATAGTCTATTAATACACCAGAGCTGACAGCCCATCATGCTCACATTGGGGAACAGGAAGGCAGAACATCCCTGGGAGTGATCTCCCATTGAGAACAGCTACCTGGGGCAGGTAAACCCTTTCTCTGTGCTGGGAAGGGCTAGGGCAGGGCTGGGACACCTCCTCTGTGTGTCAGCTGGAGGGAAGTTGCTGTGATCCAACACTCCTTCACCTCTGTCCTGTCCTCTTCAGTCCTGAAACTCATCGCCCTACATCTTCCCCATTCCCTTCAGCCCTCACTAGACACTCCTGGAGGCTCAGTGTCTCAGCCACTTCAGCCCTGCTCTGTCATTTCCCCCTCTCTGGAACTAGAAGTGATTAAATGCTGTGATGGGCTGTTCTTTCGTGGATGAATTCCCAGCCCTGGAGCGGAAAGGAGATGATCAGGGAGATAGCTAAAGCATAGCTAAAGCAAAAAAGGTGATGGCAAAAGGTCTTGTGTTCATCCCTGGGTGTTAAAGCTGATAAAACCAGAGAGAACCAATTATCACTTCAAAGACACCTTGATATCATACATTGCCCAGAGAAGCTGTGGCTGCTCCAGCCCTGGGAGTGTTCCAGGCCAGGTTGGATGGGGCTTGGAGCAACCTGGGCTGGTGGAAGGTGAGCTTTAATGTCCTTCCAACCCAAACCAGTCTAGGATTCTATGACTCTATCACAGGACTTCCAAACCTACCTCACAGACCCAAGGAATCTGGCACTCTGCCCTTGGAATGCTGCATATAGGAACCTTTACAAAGCAGAACAGCAAATTGTTGCCCTGTCCCTCATTCCATCACTCTGTAGGTGAGGAAACAGAGGAACACACCTGGAAACTAAATTCCCTGACTCTGCTTTCCTTATCCCCTGCTCTAACAATCAGGTCCTGCTGCCTCTTAACTAGGAAAACACCTGAGTTTAACAGAGTTTTGTCTTTTGGGAAGGGGCATTTATTTCCACTCTTTTATTTCCCCATTGAGCATATGTGAAGAGGATGAGGGGGAGAGGACCAAGAAAGGGAATTGCCCCTCTGCCACTGTCTGGGAGGCCACCAGCTCAGGAAAACTGTGTGCTGCAGAGAGCACTGAGAGAAATACAGCCTTGCTGAGCTGGCCCTGCCACTTTGCCACCAATTCTGCTGTGACACACTTGACACTATACCACGAGCAATATTTTATCCAGACCTCCTGGTTGAAACTCAGAGGACTCTGCTGAGTGCCATTCTGCCTGATATGTGAGAGTGGGGGATCTCTCGAGATAAATAATCTGAATTATTGTCTCTCTGAGTGTCCTTCCAGTGGCAATTTCTCATGGCAGGTGACAGCAGGTGTCATAGAGGGCTCAGCCATGTGGCAGAGTCACTTAGGGACAAGGGGCTTGGAGAGGGTGTTTTGTGTTAGCAGTAGATGTTCTTTTTAAAAATTACCTATATTTTAAGGCAGTTCTTCTGCCTCTTCCCCTCATCCTCTTGACACAAGCTGTGATGGGTGAATCCCAGCTCACTTTCACTCAGGATATTTCATAGTGTGTGTGTGTGAGAGACTTCTGCTGGCTCCCTCTCTCTCAGGAGCACACACAGACAGTGATTAAGCAGAACACTTTGCTTACTTAATATCAGTGTCACTCCCAAAGCCCTGTGTTCACTGAGAATGAATGAGCTCAACAGTGCAGTGCAGAGCGTGTGCTTCCCACAATCACAGGCAGCTGCTTGGGCTCCAGCATCCTCCTCCCAGAACTGTGTGCTACACTACATCAAAAGCTGCTTACAGGAGTCAACTAATCCCCCAGGGAATGCCACCCCCGGTAGAAAGCAGTGCTGGGGTGGGAAAAACACCGCAGACAAGTGTAATTCAGCCCACCAGTTTGTTTCTACTCAAATAAACCCTCCAGTCTTTTTGAAATAAACAACAACAGAAAATAACTACTGAGCCAAAAATGTGTGTTTTTGCAAGTCTTCATCTGCAGAGGCTTTAGCAACCTTGGTGTGGCAGCATCAACAAACTGCAGCTGAAGTGAGGGCTGAATCAGTGGCTGCAGTGCCTGGTAGTGACATGGGACATTAACCTGCTGATGGCTTTGCATAACACGAGGACTGCAATTAACACATTGCTCCTGCCTCGTGTTCCAGCACGTTGCCATGGGTCGTGAAGTTCTGTGTAGCAAAATCATCCGAAGGTGGGCATTCCCCTCCTTTCCATTCTCTCTGCAAGTGCCAGGATTGATTTCCCAAGGAATCCTGTAAGAGCTTCTCCCCAAGGTCAGGAGCTTGCAAACATTTCACACCAACTTGTCTCTCATCAGGCTTCACCCGCATTTCAGATCACATAACGTCTTCTATTCTCCCTTCATCTCCCCCTACAGAGCTTTATTGAAGTCCTATGTCATTCCTGTCACTTGGAAAGACCTTCCTTCCCATTCCTTTTCCCCTGCAAGCATCATTAGCAATTCTAAGCAAAGCTTCCCCCCCAAAAAACATGAAATTTCAATCTCTGCAGCTTCTTTTTGAGGTCCTTAAACACTTACAAAGAGTAAGGAAAGCATTGGCCATGGTGAGATCTCTTTCTCAGGGAGGAGCAGTGGTTTACCAGGATTTAAAGCTCTGCAGTGGAACAGTTTGGGTGTCCAAATGAGCCATCCTCCCTTCTCACAATTCAGGTGTAACATGTCTCTTTTCCACAGATCTCACTGTAAATCCAGATGAATAAAGTGCTTTAAAGACTCTTCTCACATGCTATGGCACAGCACTACCATTCTCTTTCTTTAGGTGGGTCTTTTTCTCCTCAAACCTGTTTATTTCATAGTCAGCTTCCAATAAAACCTGTGCCTTGTTTTGCATCACTCAAAATCATTTCATTAATGAAAAAGAACCCCAAGTCATTACAAAACAAATACACAAAATATGAACAGCTAATCTTTCCCTTATATTGCAAGGATTAAATAAACAGAAATATCAGCACAAAGTATTCCAGACACGTTGGGGCTGCCATAAAATTTAGTAGGTGAACTGTTCATTTACATATTCCCCAAATGCAGGAGGATGACACTTTTGAAATTAAAAACTGATGATACAAATGGCATTTAAAGTTCATTTAATATTATTTGTTAAAATTCCACTGACAAATCTGTCATATGTAAGGCAGATCCTATTACCAGGAGAGGAAAAAAAAAAGGCAATTGAAATCCAAACCCATCCCAACACTGAAGGGTCTATTAAGGCAGTAGATGAGAATTTGCATTATCAAATAATCCTAACAGGAGATTTTATAAATGGAAATGTAAACTGTAGAGGGTTTTTAATGGTAATTTATACCAATAACTGGTTTCATAAACAGACTTAACTATGTTTCTCCTAGAGAGAATAGAGAAATGTTTCCCTGAGGAACCAGGAGGACCCAAACAGCAGCAGCTGGGTTTGTGAATAGCAGAGCTGCAACCACCTGGGATTAGGCTGAGGAAGTGCAGGTGAATGGGGAGTGCAGTGAGTGGTCTGGCTGTGCAGTGAGGCTGTCACCAGCTCTGCTTTTGGCTTTTCTGTGCCTCTGAGCATGGCCCTTCCCCACCCAGCCCTGACCTGTAGCTCTTGTTCCTCATCCACCTGCATGGCATCGCTCCCTGAATCATAAACCCCAGGGAAATTGTAAATCCCAACATCCAGGCACTAATAGAGAGCTAGTGATCCCCAAGCTGACAGAGGAGATGTTGCAGAACACCTCAGGGACAAACATCCCTGAGCCTGAAGCTTGGAAAATCATCCCACTGACCAAGAAGATGCAGAGGAAAACTCTTTCATCCTGATTTAAATGACAAATGGCTCAGACACCATCTAAAAGCAAGTGAGGGTTTGGATTTCTTTTTGTTTGTGTATTTATTTTCCCTTTACATAAATATGGAAGGAAAGTCTTGCAGGTGAAATGGTGCATGGAAATTAATCTGGTTCATAGTCCTCATAAATATTAACAGGCTGGTAAATATGTAACCTTATTTCTTTATCCCTCTGCTCTCATCTCTTCCAAGTTCTTTTCACCAGGGAAGGTTAAGCAGTTGGTAAAGGAGACTGTGGTGAAAGGGAAGGTGTTCATCCAGGCCCAGTACCTGCAGAAGTGGGATCAAAGCAGTGTTAGAGCCACCTGGAAAGTGATTCTGGCCCACTGAGTTGGCCACAGGGGTAAACTGAGGCACCTTCCTTCCTTCTCCCTCCCTCCCTCCCTTCCTTTCTCCCTGGAGAGAACATTTATCCATCCTCTCCCTTTCCACCAATTTCCCCAGACAAACAACCTAGTGAGAAACAACCAGACACTGTAATAACACGTGTGTATGTGTGTGGGGAGAAATAGTGAAGGCAAAACTTCATCCACAGGGTGTGTATGTGTGTGGGGAGAAATAGTGGAGGCAAAACTTCATCTACAGATTAAAGCAACAGGAATTTGGGACCTTGGGAGATGATGCTTGGTGTGAGGTGTGAGGTGGGAGCTTTGTGCCAGAGGAGTGACTTGAGTGAAAAGGGCTAAGTGGCATGAAATGTAGAAGTGGGTTTATAGCACCAGGGTTTAGCTGTGACTCTCAAGCACTCACAATGTTACTAATATGACTATTAGAAAAGCAAATGGATGGAATCATTAGGCCACATAATCCCACACAGTGTGGCTGCAGCTCTAGAAGGGTATTTATGGGCAGAGCTCTGGAGCAAGCTCAGACTGTGGATGCTCAGAGTGGGGACAGGGGAGATGAGGGTAGGGAAGGGGCAGTGCTCCTCCCTGAGCTGAAAACGGAGAGAAGAAGGACATTATTCTCGGCAAGGAGAGAGTCTCCAGCCTGCAGGGGCTTAGCAGCACCACATGGCACAGATCTTCCCCTGCCATGCTCCCTGCAGAGCTCTCCTGTCCCACTTCAAACCTCTGCTGCAAAAAAGCTGCTGAGACTCAAGATTTCCATCTCATACTAAGTTTCTGAGGGACATTCCCCTCACATCTTCCCCTGCACCAAGGGAGGAGAGCCCTGTGGCACCTCAGGGGCCTCACACAGCCCCTCAGGGAGAAGGGTCCGCGCTGCCGTCGCGCTAGGTGTGCCCTTCTGCAGCTGCTGGGGAAGGGGATCAGCATGGCACAAAGCTTGTCTTCACTCTGGATGCCATGCTGAGCCTGGGCTTTCCTCAGGGCTGACCCCACACCTCACACCACAAGTTGTTCAGAGTTCCCCTCACAGCTCGTGTCTGTCTGTGCTGCTCTCAACACGAGCAAACCCCTCACATTTCCAGGGCAGAAATGTCTTTCCCAAGTCCCGCTGCCTGCTCAGAGAATCCCAGAATGGTTTGGCTTGAAGAGATCTTAAAGATCAGCTAGTTCCAACTCTCAGGCATGGATAAGAGCTTTCCCCACCAGCCTGGCCCTCTCATAGCAGAGAGTAAACACCATGCAGGACTGAAGAGGAAGATTCCTTCTCCAAGCTCCTCAGTCCTGCTTTGCTCCTTTAGAGACACCTCTCCCTGCAGCAGTGACATAGGGGCTGAGCAGAGTCTGGTGATGCTGATAAATAGGATGGGACTGCAAAAAGATCTGAAGCAGAAGGCTGGATTGAGTCTCCTCTTCCCAATTCCTGTGGGTCTGGGCCAAACTTTGAGCTGGTGTTTTCCACACCGTCAGCTCGTGAGGCAGAGGAGAGTGAGAGGCAGAACCACATATGAAAGACACACACAATTTATTTCTCTGGCAATTAACACTTGTGCCCTGCTGGGTTTATTTCTTGTGTCCATGTTTTTCCATCCAAGGCTGCAGGTTTCAAGGCAACCATGCCATTTTCTGTTAGCTGATCTTTTAAAGCCTAGGATTTATGAAAGATGGCACCCTCTATTTTTGTGTTTACATGGATCATTGCTGAATTGGAACTCATCCTGTTTTCCTGAAAGGATTCCTCCCTTTTTGGCAGAGGAAAAGAGTTTGTTTTCAAATCTAGCCTATGTGAAAGATCATGTGGCCATGAAGAAAATCTTGAAGCTGTTCCAAGTGGTGAATATCATGAAGGCAGATTTGTACCAAAACCTCTAACACTTGCAGTTTCGGATATTTTCAGCCCGGAAAACCCTCAGCTTGGTGAAATTTCACAGGGAAAAGACACATTTCACTGACAGGAGTTTTCCCCAAAGACAAAATTATGAATCATATACAAAAGAAGTTGAAAAAAAAAGCTGCTGAGACTTTGTACAACGCTGGCATATTTACATACTTTCAGCTGCCCTGAAAAGCAGCCAGAGCTGGAGAGAGCAGAGAGCCAAACGTCTGCAGGGATGCATCAGGTGAAGATGCAGATGGGGACTTGGAGTGTTCTCCAGAGGGAGAGAAGCAGAGGAGGCAGATGAAATAGTGGCAGGATTGGGCAGTGGCTCTAGGTTTTCACACAGTAATCAGATATTGGAGATAACATCCAATACTCCTTGGTGGGGATGGATTCCACAACCACCAGCTGTCCTCTGCCCTCAGTGTGTGACACAACCTCGATTCCATCCCCTCATGTTCCCACATTTCCTTTCATCACTCTTGGACAATCCATTCCCTGTCTGTGCTGGAGCCATCAGATCTCTCCACCACTGTGGAGCTTGGGCAGTAATTGCTCTGTCATGGGGTGACATCTCAGCTTGGGACTTAGCAAGCAAAACTCCAGAGGCAAAGCTGGAAAGACATTGATGTCTAACACTGAGGGAAGCTGCTGCCTGTCAGGCACTCCCATCCCCCTGAATCCTGCCTGTCACACACTCCCATCACCCTGAACTCTGTGTCACACACTCCCATCACCCATCAGGGCACCAGGGCAGGACTGGGTTTTGAGATGCTGTGAGATATTTTGGTCAGGGCAAAATGCTCCCAGGGATGCTGCTCCCAGCAGAGACAGGCTTGGATCAGTCCTGGAGGGAGAGCAGGGGCCTGACTTAAGGCCCAAGACTGAGACAGTGGCAGAGGAAAGATTCCCAACTGAAAATAATTGTGTTTGCTTCATTAGTGTGTGCAAAACTGTGGCTTTGAGCCTGGGGTGAACTGCTCCTGCTGCTGAAATAGCCATGGGATAGCTGGAGGAGTCTGAGAACTGTCTGGTCCCTCTCTCAGAGCACAATCAGGACAGCAGGGATGCTATTCCAGCTATTTCCAGGAGCAGCTCAGAGCTACTTCACCTGGCTCAGAAGGAGTTCTGCCATGTGACACAAAACCTAGACCTCCTGAGGAGAAGCCAGCCTGGGAGAAATTCAGATTAGATGAGCTTCAGATTAGATGTAAGGAAAAATATTTTCCTTGTCAAGGTGTTCAGGCACTGGGATATTGCCCGGGGAGGTGGTGGAGTCACCACCCTTGAAAGTGTTTCAGAGGTGTGTGGATCTGGTGCTGGAGGATATGGTTTAGGGGTTAGGGGTTACAGCAGTGACAGGTTAATGGTTGGACTTGATGATCTTAGAGGTCTCCTCCAACCTTGATGGTTCTATGAAATACAAACCCCTTAAAATTAAAGAGCCCTGAAGGCTCTGCTGCATTATCCTCCTGTTCCAGCACTTAGCCTCAGTCACACACTGAGCTTTCAGCCCTTCTTTTATTCCTGATCCTGTTATGTTTCTCATGGAGGAATAGTTTTCCTGACCCCTGAAGACCTCAGCTAAGCCTGCTGACAACAACTTGGCTTTTCTGAGTTTCTCCTTGCAGCTCCTCAGATATAATCTGTTGACCCCCAACAAGCTTCAAAGTGCAGGTTGAAAACCACTGACCTGTAGCATTTTTTGGTGTGTGTCACCTCAGCACCTAGCTTGAAACTGTTTCCCAGCACCAGGGGATGGAAAAATGTGCTATGGATCCACATTCCTGTGTGGAATTACCCAGTCATGTGCTGAAAGTGAGTCAGAAAATAACCAACCAGGGAGTCAGGAGGCTCAGAGTGGATTTGGTGGTGCTGATGGTTCTCTGATGACTGTCTAAATAACCCCATTTAGCTGTGGAGGTGTTGGCAGTGTCTGATTCAGAGGAAGATGATGCTGCTGTACCTCAGTAAAGTGTTTTATGAGCTCTGCTGGAAGACAGGCCAGTGCTAGGCTAGTGTAGAGTGATATTGTTTTGATAGCACCTTGCCTTGATGGAAAACCTCGTGTTTTTCCATGTAGGAGGAAATATTTCTCTAGTAGCCTGCAAAATAACATGTTCCTTCACCTCCTGACTTTTGATACCCATCAAAAAAGTGCACTGGCACCGATACAATCAACATCAGCTCCTGGAAGTGTTTATCAACTGCATCAGGCAGGAGCTCTGGGGCTCTCTGGATGAGGTGTGAGTGAGGCAGAGCCATCCTGTCTCTGCAAAGCTTTAAGCATCCGCATTCCTGTCAGAAGAGGGTGTAAAATAGGGGTTGGGCAGGGGCTGTGAGGGGCACAGATCCTTCCCCACCCTGCACCTCCTCTCTTGGCTCCACAAACACAGCTCCCCAGCCAGAAGGAACCATTGATTGCCATGACTAATGGGGGCTTTAAGGAGGAAAGTGTGCCAGATCAATATGCAATGCACAGTCCATGAATCACTCCAGCTTTCCCAATTTATTCAGCTCCAAATCAAATGAATGAACAAAAGATAAATATATAGCCATGGGGAGGCTGGGGGTGGAGGGGGGGGTGAGGAAGGCAGGTGGGGAGGCAGAATCTCATAAGGGATAATTAACTGCCTTTTATCATTCTAACAAAGCATTAAGCCAGTAAATCTATGGAAATGGGAATACTCCAGAGGGTAGTTACTGGCATAAAGCAGAGACTCTGGAGTTCTGCTTGTTGTTTGGGTTGAGGAGGGGAAGGCAGAGCTGCCTGTGGGCCCTGACACAGCCCCTACAGCCAGCAGGGGTGGTGACATTCACTTTCACCTCCCCACTGCCCTCTCAGACCTCCTCCAGGCTGGGGGAAAGCATCTCTTGCTTGCATAAAAACTGAGTTGGTTTCATTCAATAGTGGAGAAAACTTATATTCTGAGGATGGGACAGAGAAAATGCTCATTTCTTCCTTTTGAGGTGAACAGTGCCCAGCAGCAGAGTTGCTGCCCAGCCTGGCATGGTGAAAGACTCATCTGAGAGATTCTGGGCACAGAGATCACAGGGTCCCACACAGTCAGGCACTGCAGACATCCCTCTCAGTGTCCTCATCTTGCACCAAACAGAGAGAAAAAAAAGATGGGGCAGAAAACAATTCTTTTACTGACAGAAATCAATTTCAAACTGAGGTAAAACATCAATGTGTTGCCAATTTTCCTCAGATGACCAGTAGAAATCCAGTTTAGATTGGGTCACTCCACACTTTACACCAATAACTTTAGATTGTTCCATTTGGACATTAAGCTTTAGGCTATTTGAAAGCATTCAAAGTTTAAACTTCAAGTGAAAGGGTAAATTTCGACTCAGACTCTCACAGACTTTGTGCCTTGATTATATGAGACTGAGGTGCCTTGATAATTTCAAACTATGCTTTTCTAAGCTGGAAAATTCCTCCTGAATGCTTCCAAATCCTGAATAGTTCTGCTGCAACAAATCAGCACTTTTCATTGAAGGACAAAAATGCATCTCAGGGTAAAATTTGCCACTGTGTCTGCCTGTCAGAGGCAATCTCATGCTCACCATTCTCCTTCCAGTGCTCTCAGTGCCTCTTAATCACCCCAACTATAGCATGGGACAGCTTCCCACCCTCTGCCACACAGCACACACTTCCCTGTGTCCCAGCTGAAGGCAGAGTATGTTTTGGAGAATTGGCATGGGAAGGACAGAAAAGCCTTTGGTTGCTTTAAAAGGCTCAGCCTAAATTTATATAGACAATGTCAGGTGTGACTTCAACTCTTCGACTTCCCTAAAGGCTGTGAGATGCAGTTGTGGTCCCAGTGGTTTTTCTAAGTGTTTTTTTGTTCCCTTCCCCACAGCCTCAGGGTGTCCATTACTGGCATATCCCTCTCACTTGCTTTCCCCTACAGGTATATCATAGAATCATAGAATTTTAGGGGTTGGGATGGAGCTTAGAGATATCCAGCCCCAACACCCTGCCCTGGGCAGGGACATCTCCCACCAGAGCAGGTTGCTCAAGGCTTTAGCCAACCTGGAATGAACACTGCCAGGGTTGGGGCATTTACTGCTTCCCTACTATATCCCTCTCACTTGCTCTCCCTTCCTGGCACATC
>NW_008687390.1:38115-49448 GCF_000695815.1 Acanthisitta chloris | reverse complement strand
TCCTGCTGGGACTTTCTCTGCTGCCCAGCAACATGCTGAGGAAGGAAGAAGGGGTTAGTTGCCATGTCGTGGTGTTTAATTTCCCCATGTGGTGATGGTATCGTGGCTCTGACAGTGTACTAAACACAGGCCTTATCTCTGTGCCCGTGGAAAAGCAATATCAATTTGGTGGTGTTGAGGGCTGGAGCGAGGACAATGTGCTGTGCATTGTTAAACAAGCCACCAGCCCTGTGCTGTACAAGCAGAACAAGTGTAATCAGTGATACAGGCTCTGAACATAATTATGGCTCACCACAAGCACAAACCCTTCCCTGTCCTCCCTCCCTCGCCTGACTAGCCTATGTTATACACATACCCTGTGTCCTCAGTGAGAGGAAATGGCCTCGAGCTGCACCAGGGGAGGCTCAGCTTGGACATCAGGAGGAATTTCATCACAGAAAGGGTTGTTAAATATTGGAATGTGCTGCCCAGGGAGGTGGTGGAGTCACCATCCCTGGAGGTGTTCAAGGCATGACTGGACGTGGCACTCAGTGCTCTGGGCTGGTTGAGAACATGGTGATGGGTCACAGGTTGGACTTGATGATCTTGGAGACTTTTCCACCCTCAATGATTCTGTGGTATTGAACAGTTCTTCAGATTATCCTCACATCTTCTTGGTAGGTAGATTGAACAGTTCTTCAGATTATCCTCACACCTTCTTGCTAGGTGGGAGCAGGGCCCTGGTGAAGACTCTGGGATTGTCATTCTGAGCTTCTTCCTTGAGCTCTGTGTTTACTTCATGCTGTAATTAGAGTTTAAAGGATAAAGGTCTGCCAGGCAAAAGCACAGCATGAACCAGGTCTTATCATTAAACACATTTTCCAGCTGAAACACACAGGTTCTGCCACCTCAGAGCTCCTCCAGCAGCCCTGGGTTGTGCTGGGGATACACCACCCTTGCACAGGAAGCCCTGAAGAAGCTTTGCTCCTGTCCATCTCCACCTGGGAGCCAAACAATCCTTTGGATATCCTCCCAGGGAGGTGACACACAGTGAGGCAGCTCACAGGAGGGAGGGACCATGGGCATTAATTAACCCATGGCTTTGACATCCCCCAGCATGGGGCTGTGTGCAGCAGGATGATCTTGTAAGGGAACCAAGGAGGTTAGTGAGGAAATCCTGGATTTATCCTAGTGTTTAATCCCTCAGTGGCTGGTGATGCCCACTGCAAACTCCCATCCCACTGAGCAGCTGTAGAACCACACTGTCACCTTCAGCTGAAGTGGGGAAGGGTCATTGCTTGGACCCTCAATGACAACATCCATGTGTTCCTCCAGGAGACAAAGAGGGAACTGCCCACTCCTCCCACCTTGATCTGCCCCCTTTTTTAAAGCAAATCCTAATGCTCTGAAGCCTAACTGCTTCTCTTAGCAGACAGATCCACATAATGACTACAGTGTTTTGAAACGTTGAATAGCAGCTGTGTATCAGTAATATCTCTGGAGCAAGGTCAACTGCTCTGCAATAAAACTCTATCCTGCCTTTCATATCCCATCAGCACAATCAGCCAATTGGGCTCTTCTCCGAATACTAAACGCAGCAGCAAACTCCAGCAAGACCTTCCTCTGAGAGTGATGGTTCTGCTCTGTGAGCCAAGGCTGGATGCACATTCTGGATGCTGCAGTGCTGCTGCTTTTCCCCAGTCCCTGCTCAGGGCTCTTTCCAGCCCCATTACAGCCAGGTGAGCTCTATAGCAGCATTGATCAGTATGGCCAAGCAGGCAGAAAGGTCACAGTGACCCAAAGATGTACAGGAATTGGTGGTAAAACCACCTCTCCACAGCTTTTCACACTGATCTCCCTCAAACCACACTCCCCCTCCATCCTCTTCCCTGCCCGTGCTCTGCCTGAGCCTGCCAAACCAATCTCTCCTCGACATGAGTACTTTTAATTTGTATCTGCTTTCATCTCTCTTTAAAAAGGAAAGGAATAACAGGGGGAAAAAATCAGTTTCAACAGGTTTTCATTTTCTTCTCCTCCTTCTTAAACGGATATTCATAAACCCTGTGCCTGTTTTCCCATGGCTAATTAGCAGTGCAGATAATAAGCTGGTTTCATGGAGTTAGCATGCATCAATGTCTCTGCTAACTGGGCTAATTACACAGTGGATGGGCATTTGTTGAAGATACGACGGTGATGAGGATGGGGCTTGTTTTCCCAGCAGACTCTGCAGGGCTTGGGAACCTGCAGCACTGTCCATGTCTGATGGGAGCATCTCCAGACTCCAGCAGTGCTGTTCCCAGGGCTGGGGTGCAGGGAGGGTTGTTATCAGTCTGCCCAAGAAAATCATATTCCATCTTTCACCCATGATGTGGCTCCAAACACTGAGAACTTGTTCGTGTTTCCTGCCAGTACTTGAGGGCAAGGAGGGAAAGGGGATGAGAGAAAGGGAAGGACAAACCTCAGTGGCATTGAAGCACCAAGATCCCAGCAAGCAGGAGTTTGTGCAGCAGAGCCAGAGGGATCCACTGTCCCCTTTTTGTGGCAGTAATTTGTCATATGTCACATAGTCCCTTTCTCCCGAGAGCTGTTAAATTCCTGGTCAGTGAAGAGCTCTGAGTTTCAGCACCTTGACCTGTTGAATTCTCAGTACCTCACAGCTGACCTTTAAACAATTTTTCTGCAGGTGATCTTTCTATTACAAACCAAATATACAAATACATCCCCATATATTGCTCCCTCTGACTCAGCCAAGAAATTTGATGCTTCCCAGAGTAAGTGTGAATGGAAAACAAGGCAGGGGGATGACTGTGGCAACAGCTGACATCACCCTGTCACCTCTGTGTTGGGTTTACCTGCACACACCTACACCAGACAGTGTCACACAGCCAGGGAGAGACAGCAAACCAAAGTGTGAATCCAGGGACAGCCTCCAAGGGGTTAAGAGCAACATCTCTGCTGGCAGAGGAGAGAAAGGAGAGATGAATTCACAGGCTCAAGAGCAATTTCAGAATCCACTCAAGCTTCATGCCACTCTGTGCAATCTCAGTGCACCTCAACTAGATCAGAAATTGGTTTACATTCCCTTCTATGTGTTTATGAGTTTGTAAAAGCTGATTTATTTTAGCCCATTGCCACTCTAGGATATTACAGCAAAGGCATCTATTGGGAGAAGAGCTGGGATTCATTATAAAGTTGCTTAAACAAAGTCACTGCAATTAGAACTGTGAATTCAGAGAGTGCTTTATTTTTATTGTGCTGCAAGGAAATACCTTGGCAGCAGAGGTGACTATGGCCTGGAATCCGATGGGGGAGAGTGGAGCAGTCAGTGGAAAAATTGCTTTTTACTTCTCAGAGGACACAATTTCACCTGGAGGTTTCATTTTGTACTAGGCCCCACAATCACTGTGATTCCCCTTTTGCTATCAGTGTTAGAGAAAAGACCCGAGCATAAGTGTGTGCTGGGTCTGACCCCAAAAAACAGACTTATTTTAACTATAATATATGGTGTTAATGTATAGATGTTATGGGCACAAAGACTGAGGTGTTTGGACAGTGCTCTCAGGGACATGGTGAGATTCTCAGGGATGTCCTGTGCAGGGACAGGGGTTGGACTGGATAATCTTTAAGGGTCTCTTCCAATCCTGACTATTCAGTGATTCTGCAAAGATTTTGGCCTTCCTGTAGTGCTTCACATCCACATGCTGGGGCTGCATGAGCTGAGCCTGCACAGACACGTGGCAGCAGCAACACCTCTGTGCACAGCTCAGAGGCTGCTTCTCCCTCTGAAAGGCCACAGAACCTGTCCCTTCTGCTGTGACACAAAATTCTGCTGCAAACAGCACATCTCATCCCTCTCTCACCCCTTCAGTCTCCCTAATCTCGACCCCTTATCCTCCTCCCTGCTACCTCCTCCCCGAACACTTCTCTTCTGTGAGTTTCCCCTTGCTCAGTCGAGAGGTTCACAAGCAAAACCCCAATTGTAAAACAATTTGAAAGCAATTTTGCAGCTGCCTCGTGATAAGAGGCAGAGCTGGTATCGGAGATGCTCACTTCAGAGCCATGAAGCACAGAAAAAATTATCTCTGCTTGTGAAGAGAGGGAGAGAGGGAGAAAGAAAGAGGCAAAACCCACACACAGCACGTGCCTAGGTGGCCTGGTTGGCTCCTGCCTGGATCTCTGAGCTGCCAGCAAATAGCTTTAGCTGCTTGTGTTTTCTGCAGGATATGTAGCTACTTTTCTAACTTCCATTCTGACTTTCTGATTCAGATCTGAAAATTGGCTGTCAAATCAAGCCAACATATGGCAGCTCTGCCCTTCCTCCCCTAATTCCATGCCAGGATCAGTGTCCTGGCCTGAGCTGCACAAGGAACTGAATGAATGAACAGTGTTTGCCTTCAAACCCTGCACCTCTTCCTCCAAAGATGACAGCAGATAATCACACATGCTCTTGATTTAATAGCTGATTCCAGAGGAGATTAAAGCTGAAAGAAATAGGCCACATATGAGGAGTTTTATCTGTAGGCTGGAGAGATTTCCAAGGCAGCCACACAGGCTGGAACAGGGGACAAAGTTTCCTCTGTCACCTGAACTAAAGTGGTTTCTTAAAGGAGATATGGCTCGAGCTCCTGAGGATTTTAAGCCCTGCAGTGTGTGACATTGTGGGGCAGCGTGTGACATCCCTGCCAGCCTCAGATCACCTTGCCCTAGGTCATCCTCAGACATGGATGTTGTTCATGCTCATTCTTCATTCCTTATTCAGGCAAAGTCTGGATTTAAGGATTCCTGACCCTTGGCTGGAGAACGAAGCCTGAGTGAAAACAGTGGATGTCAGTGCCACAGTGCCTGGGTACCCCGACACCTCCCTGATCCTCTTGCAGGGTCAAATGGGTTCTGCAGCTTTCTGAGACTCCAAATCCCTCGAAATAAATCCTCCTAAAGGGGCTGAATATGCCTAAACTCTCTATCCAAGTGGCTCTTCCAAGTCCTGAGCTGTAATACAAAAAAGACAAACTGTGCACCTATTAGCACCACATCAATATCATTTAAAGCTCCATTCTGAGGAGGGTCTGGCAGCCTCCTTAATGCATTTCATTTCCCTCTGGCTCTGAGTTGACATAAATAACTGTGCAGTGCTGGCCCTTCCCGCTCCATCCTCTCCATAGATTTGATTTGGCTTCAGGATGCAAACACCATTTCTGGGCACTGATTGTTCAAAAGGCCAAGTGTATAATGTACCATAAAATGGGATTTTAATACTCAGTGGGAGATCCAAGCAGCAATGTTTTGTTACAGCAGCCTATGTTCCCACACTTAAGTGAACCTCAGCTCTTGGAGCTTCCCCCTGGGTCCAGGAGAACCAGAAGTGGGATTTGGCTTCAGGATGCAAACACCATTTCTGGGCACTGATTGTTCAAAAGGCCAAGTGTATAATGTACCATAAAATGGGATTTTAATACTCAGTGGGAGATCCAAGCAGCAATGTTTTGTTACAGCAGCCTATGTTCCCACACTTAAGTGAACCTCAGCTCTTGGAGCTTCCCCCTGGGTCCAGGAGAACCAGAAGTGGGGAGAACACACACTGCTCCAGCTTGGACAGGATTCTGTCTTCTGCTATTGTTTTTATCGCTTTGTCTTCAGATTTTTGCCTTGCAAAACTGTTCTTGATCCTAATGCCAGTTCATAAAGGCAGGAACCAACTCTGCAGAGGAGGAAAGTTCCTCAAATCCAAGCTCAGATCTGGAATGTTGCTCCCAGGAAACAAAGCTGAAGGATGACTATTATTCTCCCAGAGCTGGAGAATTATCAAAGCCAAGCCTGGGGAACAGCCTGCAAACCAGGGAGAGGAAATCTATCATGAATTAATCACAATAGGGCATCTTTCCTCAGACTTCTCTAAAACTCCAGTGTGATAATTTAGTGGTGAGAATATCCTCTAATGAGCTTCAAGGAAACTGCAGTCGTCTTAATGGGCTCCTTAATGAAGAATCATTTAGGATTTTATTAACACTGAGGAAAAACACATGGTGTTTGGTAGCTGTTTGGAGCTGGATGAACATGAGTAATTGCTTCAAATGCTCAAACATAAGCACCCTAATGGGCCCCTCTTTGGTGCTTGAAGACATATCACAGTCTTGGTCTTTGGGAGGTGTATCCAGCAAGAAGATTTTATGTTGGTTCTTAAACAGAATTTCCAGCACATCAAGCTCTGTGGCAAGTGTCATCAGTGCCATATGGTTCCCAGATGGCCTCACTCAGTTTGAAGATCCAGTGGATACCACCAGTGGATCTCAGCTTTGAGTCTCCTTCTGGGTTTGCTCAAGGTTCAGCCAATATCATAGAATCAGAGAATCAACCAGGTTGGAAAAGACCTTCAAGACCATCAAGTCCAACCCTACCATGGTCACCAGACCATGGCACTAAGTGCCACACCCAGTCTCAGCTTGAAAACCTCCAGGGATGGTGAATCCAGCACCTCCCTGGGCAGCACATTCCAATGCCTGAGCACTCTCTCTGTAAAAAATCTCTTCCTGATATCCAACCTAACCCTCCCCTGGCAGAGCTTGAGTCTGTGCCCTCTTGTCCTGCTGCTGGTTGCCTGGGAGAAGAGACCAACCCCCCCCTGACTCCAACCTCCTGTCAGGGAGTTGCAGAGGGTGAGAAGGTCTCCCCTGAGCCTCCACTTCTCCAGGCTGAACACCCCCAGCTCCCTCAGCTTCAACCAACCCCACCAAGAGCAAGTTTGCCAAGTCATTCCTATTTTTCATTCTGCTCCTACCTGTTATCTTCTATTTTAACCCTTTTAAAGTCCTGACACTACTCAAACATCAATCAAGATCACTACACACCAGCTGAGATGGACTACAAGGAGAGAACTTGTCATTTCCTATCACAATTTCCCTAGTTAATGGGCAATTGTGGCCATCACAAGCCTAACATCAGCAAGGAAGTTTGGGTGAATAATGCCAAGAGTTTCATGCTTTGCAGCCATGTGGGATTTGTTCAGCTGCAGTGCCCAGAAAGGCTGAGCTTGCCTGTAGACCTCAGTTTCCAATGGCAGCAGAAGCAGCTCATGGGAAATGTGTCTTTATAGTTCTGAGAATGGTTTCAGATAAAGATAATTACATCCAAAGGCATTGTGATCAGGCAATTATACACGCAGGGATACTGCAAGGAGCAAAAGAGGGGCTAAGTCAGGGAGTAGAAGAGGTTATTTTTTCTTTCCCTTGGCCTAGATTTGCTGTAGGACTTTCCTCCCAGTTTTCTCTGATCACATCCCTCCATCCCTGCTCCCTGTGAGCATCTTCCTGCCTCTGCACAGCCTTCACCTCCATCAGGATAACTGGGGGGATCTCTCTCCCTGGCCTGAGTTTTAGGCTTTCCCTAATTATAAGCTCCTCAAGGGACATCTGAATTTGTCCCTGAGAGAGCAGCAGTTGGGAAAGACAGAAATAACCATGAAATTAGTGTCTTAATCCATGTGCTGCTAACTGTGCAATCCAAAGACCAGCAGCTACCATACAATTATGGAGTTAATTAAATGGATATCTGTGCCCTGAAACATAAAACACTACCAGGACGTACCTGCAGAGTGTTGGATTTCAGAGAAAGGAAGAAGACAAAAGAAAAGGGAATGGAAATATTTTAGATCAAGAGGAAGGAAGGAAATGCTATTCATTTTCCTGATGCTCCAGTTTGCTGGGTGCCAGGAGCTAACTCCTGTTTAAACAAGCTCTTGTTGTTCCAAGATCTGTGCCTCAGTGCAGTGGAAGCAGCAAGGGAGGTTTGGGGTTTTTTTTGCCAAATCCAATAGAATCAGTCAATAATATTTCATTAATACACAGGCAGCATCACAAGCTTTTAAGTGCGGCCACAGTGATCACAATTTATTTTTCAGCTAGATTTATTCTCCCTGCACAACTGGCAGTAAAATAAACGGTGGTATTACCATTATAATTAATCTCTAACCCAGAAGTTCCAGTAATGGCTGAGAAAAGAAAAGGGAGCTCTCTTGAAGGAGGAAGGTTTTATGTGCAGGTGTATTTATTCCACTTTCAATTAAAAGGCTAACACTTCTGTTCCTCTATCAGCTTTGATTTGCCAACATCTTTCTCCAGTTTTACTGCAGGCAGAAATTAGGTTCCTCTGTTTCTAATGGAGTCAGCACCAGATTAAAGGAGGATTTACCCAAATAGTTCATGAGTGCTTTGGGCTTCGTTTGAACAGCTTCTAATTCACACCAGTTTGAGGATGGCACTTCCTGCAGTCTGTTTGCATTATGCAATCAGACAAAAAAAACCATCTAGAACTTGCAGGTCCCTGGCCCAGAGGAGCTGTGGCTCTTGCATGGCTGATTTACCACCCCTTTTGTCTGCTCCATGCTCCACTTCCACGACTTCCCTCAACACATTCACCACCACCATTTAGCATCAGATTTTCCAGCCACAAAAGATTTATCCATAGTGGATGGATACAATAGTTTATGTGGATAAACTCCATCCTGCAATCAGCCTGTGTCTACAGCACGGAGAGGTGCAACAGGCTGAGATTAGCACAAAGAAATAAGGAAAAAATCATATCTAATCGTCTGTAAAAACAAGGGGGAAAACCCATCAGCTGTCCAAGGCACATCATAAAGTTTGAATCATGTTCTGTGCTGGAAAGTGAACTTGGAGCCTTCAGAGTGATGGAGACAGCTTTTAAATTAGGCAGCTAGACATTATTCCTCTCTCTATTGCTAATTAATATAGACTCACACTCCTATACTGAGATTCACTGTATATTTTCCTCTCTGATGGCTCCTGCTTGGCTTTCCAAGGGATATTCCCCATCCATTGGGGTGTGATAGCTTGAATCATTTTTGGCTCACTTCCCTCTTGCCATGCCTAAGTGATGGACAATGTGTCTGGAAGCCAGTGGAGAATAATAGCATTAACTCTAGGTCTAGCAAACAGCCTAAACTTCAGAGGATGCTGCCAAAGAGAAAGGGATGAAAATATAAATGATTAGACAGAGATAAGAGACAAAGAGCCTAAACCTTCCAAAGGAGAGAGGAAATGAAAGTGGGGTAGTGACATTCAGTGGGTTTCAATCAACTCACTGATTAGCACAGATTGGCACCAGCTGATGAGCTGCTTCCCTGGCTGCTGCTGGGAGGAGCTCAGCCCAGGCACTGCAGGCTGAATCCTGCAGGCTCCTTCCAGAGTGAACACTGTGGAGCTGAGTTTGTTGTGTTCCACTCTCACCCCAGTGTGTGTTGGTCTCTTTGTGCCTCCTCTTCGGGCACAGGAAGGATCAGGATTTGGAAAGGGACAGATGATTCATGAGGACTAGAGGGAATAGCTGTGAGCTGAGACAAGGGAGATTCACATTAGATACCCGGAAAAGTTAGGATGTTCAGGCACTGGAATAGGTTTGCTCAGGGAGGTGGTGGAGTCACCATCCCTGGAGAGGTTTAAGAGGTGTCTGGATCTGGTGCTGGAGGATATGGTTTAGGGTTTAGGGGTTACAGCAGTGACAGGTTAATGGTTGGACTTGATGATTCCTTGTTCCTGTGCCATCCCAGGCTCTTTATATCTGGGACACAAACTCTTCTCTCTTTCCCAGATGATCCCACACAGTACAACATCACCAGCACAACAGCAAAGGACTCAGTCTGCTTCACCCTGGCTCGTAATGACCTCTATCAAAGCTCTTCCTCAGGATGATCCCATTCCCTCCCTCTTTCCAGGGCTCACCATAACCTTCCCCTGCCTCCAGGACACTGTCTCTCCTCATTCCCAGGATCACCAGTCCATCCTGGAGGATGCTCTGGGCACAAACACCATCAGATTTGCCAACCTCTGCATGTGCTTGTGTAGTTTTAAGTTTCCCTTCGACATGGGCAGGTTCCCCCCATCCTGCGGGGAAGAATTTATGGAAGTGTGGAAAGTTGTTTTAAATTATTCAATATAAATGTAAATAGGAGAAAGAGTTCCTTCGAATAAATTGTGTTCTTTATGCTCAGCCCTGGAAAAGTGGGCAGCAGGTTAGGATCTGCCTGCAAATGGAAGACATTATTTTTCCTGGGAGGGGATGCAAATAACAACAATATGCTTTACATTTTAGAAGGAAGCTGATGAAATATTAAAGCCAAATTCCCAGGTCCCATCTCCTATTGAAATGAAGAGCTCTTGAGGGAGACTCGAGGAGATCACGGTGGGAAAGCACAGGAAGGCTGAGGTGTTTGTGCAAGACAAAAGCAAAGTATGGAAAGGGATGGCAGTTGTGTTTCTACAGAGGCAGAGATGGCCAGAGGGAGGGAGGGATGAAAGGAGAATGTTTCACATTTGTCTCCCAGGAGGGTCTCCCCCTCTCCCATCCCCATGTGTGTGTGGCAGGGGGTGGATTCTCCTGAGGGACAACAAGAAGAAAAGGAGGAGCACGTGGAAGGGCCTTGAATTATTCAGGACTCATAAAATTACCACTCTTTGTTGCTTCTTTGTCTGGAGGACAGTGTTTTAGTTCAGGGAGGAGAGGAGGAGGTGGCATCCAACCACCTGACAGTGTGTGTGTGGTTTGGGCAGGACACTGGAGCTGGAATGGGGCAGGAGAGAGAACTGAGAACACAACTGTTCCAATTTCATGACATTTCTATAGCCTTCCATAATTTCTTCTCATCCAGAGCACCCAACTCACCACAAACAGAAGTCAAAAGGTAAAGGGCAACTCTCTAGCAAAGGGTGGCAAAACCAGATATTTCCGCTTCTCTCAGAGCTCTCCACATCCCTCACACCCTGCACCCATCCACTAGAGGAAAATATACAGTGAATCTCAGTATAGGAATGTGACTCTATATTAATTAGCAATAGAGAGAGTAATACTGTCTAGCTGCCTATTTTAAAAGCTGCCTCCATCACTCTAAAGGCTCCAAGTGCTCTTTCTAGCACAGAACATGATTCAAACTTTATGATGTGCCTTGGACAGCTGATGATTTTTTCCTCCTATTTTTACAGAAGATTAGATATGATTTTTTCCCTATTTCTTTAACCTGTGCTAATCTCAGCCTGTTGCACCTCTCTGTGCAGTAGACACAGGCTGATTGCAGGATGGAGTTTATCCACATAAACTACTGTATCCATCTCTTCCTTCACACTGTGAAGACCCAGTGATCTCTCCCACAACATTCCAGAGACTCCACACCAGGAATGAAGGAGTTCAAGATGCTTCCAAGGTTGAGGCCTTCAAATGAAGGGAACTGTCTCACCCAGCAGGCTCCTCCTGGGCTGTTTTCAGACAACATCACTGATAAATACCCTTTATTTCTCCCCCTGGTGTGATCCCTCACTGAGCAGTGCTGGCAGGATGAGGCTCAGCCT
>NW_008687390.1:29802-38102 GCF_000695815.1 Acanthisitta chloris | reverse complement strand
CTGTGCCGGGGCAGGATGGGAAAAGCAGAGTTTATCACCTGGATAACACCATGTCCCAGTCCCACAGCACAGCCCATTCCCTTCCCCTCTTTGCTGAAAGACAGACAGGGACAGTTTGCCTTCCCCCCAGCACTCACAGAGCCTGTGGCAGCCCAGGCAATAGACCATGGGTCAATTAAATCCGTGGCTGGTGACCAAGGGGGTGGCAGCTGTCAGGGCTCATTGCAGGGACAGGAGGGTAATTACCAGCTGTAGTAGGGAGCAGAAGCAATCTCTGGTCCAGTGCTGTTTGATTATCAGCCTGCACTGCCTCCGGAGAGCAGCCCCATGAAAAATGCAGGAGAGTGGATGTGTGTGAGACTCAATAAACATCATTACTGCACAGGCAGAGGGGAAAGGGCTGTTAGTGCCAGAGGCTGCACTGAGAGAGCAAAGCCCTCAGCAGTGAGCCAGGCAGCAGTGACACTCAGGAGCACAGGGAAAGGCTCTGGGAAACAAACAGCCCAAGGTGTTTGGAGCATCCCATGACATTGTTCCATAGGGAAGGGGTGGATGATATAGGACAGGTATATGTGCACGGGGAGAGATGAGCTCTAGACCAGAGCACACAGAGATTTCCATACAGAAACACCTCTCTATTCAGTGGATCTGTGAGTGAGAGTCAGATGACACAGGTCTGTGTCTCCAGTGACCCCAGACAGTGCCAGCTGGCTGTCCCCAACAGGCGTGTGGCACATGGGAGCGAGCAGCACTGCCCTGCAGCTGAGGCAGAAGGCCATGCACACACTTTAACACGCCTTAAGCAAACATCCCAGCTTCTATTTGGTCTGATTTATTTTCTTCCTTCCCTCTTGAGAGAGGCAGCACAGCCACTTCAGAGATTTCTGGGGCTAAATAAGGAATACAGTGAGAGGCAAGCGAAATGAGGGTTTAAACATCTGCTCTCCTAGGCTGGATAGGTCCAGGGAGTCTGAAAAAAAACCTCTTTCTGAAAAGACAGACAGGAGATCAATTCCATCATTGCAGTAAGAACAGATTGTCCCTTAGCAGGTCACCTTTCTGCCAGGAGATCTGATTCCCAAAGTTTATACACTTCTAAAACACTTCTTGGAAATTGAATGCACTTACCTCTAAGCACTGCCAAGTGCCAACCCCAAAGACAGCAGAAAGGAGGAAAAAGGGCATTGCTTAACTCCTCATTAGGGAATCTCACAGTCTAAATAGACACCTGCATTGAGCATTTTTATACCAAACAGCACTTCAGCAGCATTTTAAGTAGGATCCCCCCAAAAAAAGACATCAGTTTGAACCCTTGACTCGCTGACTGATGGGTCAGTGCTGATGTCTGGAAGCTGTGTTTGTGTTTACCATCAGAGCTGGAGATTCCAGCAATGCAATCATTTGCTTGAGCTCCCCAGGCAGTGGTGTATAACACATGGCTGCAAACAGGAGTGGATAGAGAAATATTAGTGTAGAGAAGATCTGGCAGAGAAAACACACAGAGACCAGTGGGGCTCCAGGAAGGGAGGGATGTGCTCTACATGCTGAGGAGCAGGATGGGGAGGACTCACCTGGAATTCTTGTTGTTCTCTGGCAGAAGAGCTCAGCTGGGCATGTACTTATTTCAGAGTATGTTAAGGGGTTGGGATGGAGCTTAGAGATGATCCAGACCCACCCCCCTGCCCTGGGCAGGGACACCTCCCACCAGGGCAGGTTGCTCAAGGCTTCAGCCAGCCTGACTGTGAACACTGCCAGGGTTGGGGCAGCCACTCTCTGGCCAGGCTTCTCCTAGCTCTCAGGCATTAGTTTTCCCTCTTATTCCTCTAGAAGATCCCAGTCTGTTGCCATCCTCCACCCCTGCAGATTGCAGCACCTCTCCCTTCCACCAGAGCACCCTCTGTAACCGAAGTCAAAACAAAAGACCCGATCAAATGAAACCAGAAACCTCAAAGACATTGCAAAAGCTTCTTGTACCCTGCACTGGGAGCAGGAAAACATCTCTTTGCACTTGGGATCTGCTGCAACTGCCCCCGTGTGTGGCTGGCTGGGAGAAGTGGATCACATGGCTCCTGCTGCCAGCTGGATGCTGGTGTTGCCACCGGCTCAGCACCAATTATTTATGAAAGGAAATAGAAACAAAACTGCTTGACATTTGAAAAGAAATCATTACCACACACTTGTGGCGAATCAGAGCTGGAGTGCTTTAAAGTTCCATCATCCCAGTGCTTAATTAGAGACTAGGCAGCTTATGTTTAGCTCTCAGGAAAAAAATTTAACCCCTGGATGCTTTGCCTGATTCCAGCCAAACTCTGCTTCTTCCAACAGTCACAGGGTGCTGGGCTCTTCCCCCTGCCCAGAGACAGCAATCCCAGCTGGAAGCAGCCTTGGCACTGCCCAGGGTGGGTGTTTCAGAAAGGCTCCTGATCCCATTGGGATGGTTTGGCAGTTGAATCCGTTAGGACAGGACCTTGGTTGATCTCACGGAAGCCATCAGAGCCTTTCCCTTTCTCCCTGTGCCAGGGAAAGACTTGGTACACTATCTCAGTGATGTTACCTGGGCAGGATCAGCTCTAAACACAGCTCAGTTTTTTCCCTCGTTTTGACAGAATGGATGGAGCTAAAGAGACTTTTTCTCCTTTCTCCCTGAAAGGCTTTAGTGGCCATGGGGCAGCAGTTAGAGGCTGCTCCCTATTTTGGGGTCTAGTATCAGCTGGAGATGGCTCTGCTCACCTCCATCCCTCACCTCCACACGAGATGCAGCAGGTGTACCAGGCAGATAAATAGACTGAGCAGCACAAACTGCTCAGATAATAAGATCTGGGTGAGCTTCCACAGCCACCCATCAGTGTAGCTGCAGCTGAGTGTCCCTAATCTAGACAAGCTCCTGCTCCCCCGTCCTTCAACCAGCTTCATTTGCATCCAAAACCTCCTTCCAAGATCATGTGGATTGTGCTTTTTCCTCCCCTCCCTCCGTGCTTTACAAGACGTAAACATTGAGTCTTCTGTTTCAGTGTAGCCTCTGGGTAGGGATTCCTGGGAAATGGAGAAAAAAGGGCCGTTTTTCAGAGAAATGATTTATCCAGAAGATGCTATGGATGACCTCACACTGACCTGTTGGAATTAATTCCAGCATTTGAGCTTCCATTTCTATTAAAACTCCATTTACCAGCAAAGTGAAAAGGTAATTATCAGCCCCAGCTTTAAATCACTCTGCTGCTGAATTATTAAAGGGAAGAATTAAAAATAATCAGGCTTTTTCATTAGACTTCATAGAGAGGAAATTAAAGGTGTAAGAATGTAGGGTTTTTTGCCTGGAATTTAAGTATTCATTTCTGAGATTTATGGTAGAGTTGAAATGATTCTCTCTGCGTGGCCCAACTCGTTCCCTTTATGAAGACACACAGACACACACATAGGGGGAAGGAAAAGAAGTAAAAAAAACCCTCTTGTAAAATTAGCAAGAAAAAAAAAAAAAGAATAGAAGGGAAAAGGGGTTTAACATGAAAAAGTAGAGGAGAGTGTTTTGCATTTTAATACCCTTTTTTTCTGCACAATTACACCTCTGAGTGATGCAGCAGAGGGAGATTAAGCTGCTCCTAATTTCAGATATACAGTTGTAAAATGCTAGGTTAGTTCTTATCGGGAGATGTAAGGAAATCTAACACTGTCAGGCAGCAGGAGATAGCTGATTGCTTCTGATGCCTGCAAACTGGCAGGAGAGGCACTGCAGCAGGGACTGACACCAGATCAGAGCATCCCAGGAAAGTGTCTCCTCCCAGGGAAAGGCACTAACAACTTTACACAAACCCACAGATCTCTCCTTACTTCAATTCTCCTGCCGAGCAGGCAATCAGTTCTACCTTTGCAGGGTGAAAACAGTGGATCAGGTGAATGTGTACAGGCAAGAAGAGCCCCCACTTACCAGTTCCCTGGAAAGGGGAGGAAATTCCAGCAGGAAAATGTAAACATAGTGCCTACACTTCATCATTGCCACAGGATTGAACCAGGGAATCTAGGCCAGTCACCAGCTGTCCCTGGCAAAGCAATCAGAGAAGTTGATAGATGATTCAATTGATAAAGAATTAAAGGGGAGAAATATAATTAACATCAGTCAACATGGTTTTATGGAAAATAGGACTTGTCAGTCAAATCTGATTTCCTTCTTTGATGAGATTACAAGTTTGGTTGATAAGGGGAACCGCAGAGATGTAATATATTTAGCTGTTGTAAGATGTTTGACTTTGTATCTCACAACCTTCTGATTAAAAAATTAGAGTTATGTGATAGCAGTGGAGCACGTGGTAAGTGGATTAAGGATCAGCTTTCCCAGGGAAAGGGGCTGCCCATGGAGGAGGGAACAAGGGAGAGAGAGAGGCACGAGTGGAGCTGCTAACACGTTGCTAGGCTGGGACTCGATTTCCCTCACCAATCTTGAGATGAAGAATCAAATTAATCCTCATGCAATTTGCAGAGAGGCCAAAGATCTAAGGAGAGGTATAGGGGGACAGAAGGGGGAGAACTGCTCAGGAAGAGAGTCAGGAAGCTGAGCCCATTCCAGTGTCACGGGACGAGGAATGGTGTGTGGAGTGAGCAGGGACAGGAGGCAGAAGAGGAGCAACGTCTGGTGTGACAGTTCTGGCTGCACAAGCAGCAGTGGAGCAGAGAGGGAATTCCTCCACTGGATTCAGCTCCAATGAGAGCAATCTGCTTCCCATCCTGCCCTCCAAAGGAGGCTGCAGATCTGGAGCATCACAAATGACCTGCCTGGGAAAATGTGCAGCCTAGGAAGAATCAATCCATCTAGCAGGAATTCACTGGAGCAGGGCTGGTGCCAGGCCAGAGCTATCCCTGGAAAAGACCAAAGTCAGATGCAGATCATGCAGAGAGCAATGATCCATTGCTCCCCGGAGAGGGACAGAAAGAGCTCAATCCTTTTAGTTTATCAGACAGAGACTGAGAAGTGACTTGACTCGAAGAGATAAAAACCTTTGTGAGCAGACAATAGCAGGTACTAAAGGCCTCATTAATCTGCCAAAAAACAAGACATAAGAACACCCCAATGACTGCAAGATGAAGCCAAAGACATTGAAATGAGAAATGAGGCTCAAATATCTGACTGCAATAATATAAATACTCTAAACTACTGAAATCCTCAAGCTCCAGACACAGTTAGGGTTTCATAAGAAGTTTGTTTAACCACCAAAACTGAGTTTCACCCAGAACCAAGATAACCCTGACACTGTCCTCCTGCTCAGGATCCACCTCAAACAGCTCCTGGTCTCCAACACTTACCCTTTTACCATGTTCTGCACAGAACTTAGACTACAACATCTCCTGGGCAATGAATTTATTATCCCTTTAACTGCCTGAAAAGAACTTACAGCCCTTATAATAATACTTTACATCTCTCCAGAGTTTTTCCTTTCAGGATCTTGAAGAGCTCTGCAAATAACTCTTATTCCTTATGTTCCCACACCTGGTATTCCTTTTCTTCAGGCAGATCTGGGAAGAGGCTGAAATGACATGATTTGCTCTGTGTTGTACATAGGATCAGCTGTACCTGTGTCTGTTTCTTGATGCTCTGCTGCATCATCCAGATGAGGACATGGAGAGGTTTGCCATCCTTGCTCTGCTGCTTTTTCCTCCCACACCTATCCATGATCCATCAATTGGGAGAGGATGATTAAAAATTAGGTAGAGATGTGTTTTGATAAAGCAGCAACATAGTTTTGACACTGTTAGGAAGGAACAGCTTCATTTTTCATTTGAAGTCAGAACATGACTTTACACTATTATCTTTTCAAGGCAAAACTGAAAGGAAATATTGCAGTTGGGCCAAAACAACATTTCTATCCAAAAAAAATCATCTCTCATGGGAAAAAGTAGCATTGGAGACTAACCAAGGATAGAACAGCAAACACCCTGTTTGGATGAGTATTGCAGACAGAGAACAGACAGACAAGTCAGCAAATAGGTCAGTAGGTAACCAGGGGATGGATTATGTTGTAAATGGATTCATAACTATGCAGCTGAGAGAGACAGAGGTGAGCAGGGAGTGGGTGTGAAGGGATGCTCAGGGAAACAGCAGCAATTGTGAGTGGAAGGTGGACACACAGGCAGGAAGATCAGCTGAGGTGTCAGAACAATTCCTATCAAACATAATTTTCTAATGAGAAGGTTATAAACAACTGTGTCAGAGCTAATCAAAATTCCATCTCCCAGCCACCAAACAGCACCACCCTCTCCCAGCAAGGCTAACTTGGATGGTTCCACAGTGTGAGCAAGAGGAGCTCCATCCCACAATCCTCCCCAGAGCACAGGGAGAAGGACTAGTTTGCTCCTCAGCAAGCCATTCCCTCTCAGGGATGAGTTTTCCCTGCCTCCAGCATTTCCCTTTATTCATCCCTCTCATTTCTTCCTGTCCCTCCTTCCCTCCCACCCTTCCTCTCCTCTCTGTCTTTCCCAAGCCACCAGAGAGGATTGGAGGCAGGATTACTTATTGATAGCAACAGCCACCATCCTAAATCCAGTCAGGGATGGTGGCTAATCCCTCTAATGAGTTCCTTCAGCTCTGGCAGCTGAGCTAACCTGCATGCTAACTCACCAGCTCTCTGCTCCCCTCCAAGCTCTCCCTTCACCCCTTCCCAGACACTCAGCTGCTCATCAGGCCAGGAGATTGGCCTCAGCAATGAGGAAGAAGCCCTAAGATATTTCTTCATTCCTTTGGCACTGTGGAGACAGCCTCAGAGAGCCCCAAGGATGCTGTGTGTGTGTCTCTGCAGCACCCAGAGCTGCAATAGGATTGATGGGAAGATCCACTTCCCTCTCCAACCAGTACCACTTGGGAAATGCTGTTACAGTCTGGTAAGGTTTTGTGTTTCCCTGCCAGCAAGGGTAACAGGGATACATTCATCCCTCGGTCTCAGGCAGGATTTCCCTGCCTGGATAATGCAGCAGACAGTGCCACCATGGCCTTTAGGTCTGGTTCTTCTTTGTCCTGCACTGGTGCCACATTTTGTGCTGATGCAAAGGCACAGTGTAAATCAGGCAGGGATGAGGGAGGATTACTGCTTCAGGAGCTTCCAAGTGTCCACATGGGCAGGTTTAATTGCTTTCACGGGGACCAGGCCAAATCAGAGCCACATTCTGGGACCAGAGACAGAAGAAAAGCCACACTGACTTTTCCCCCTGCCCTGGTCATGGCAGTGGCTGTGAGCAGCAAGTCTGTGCCTACCAGGTCTGATGCTTTTTTTCTCCCCCTCTTGTTTTTAGAGGGACACCTCACTCCAGTGAAAGGCACTAGCCAAACTTGGCTAAAAGCATCACATAGAATCATAGAATCTCAGAATGATTCAGGTTGGGACCTTAAAGCTCATCTCTTCCCACCCCCTGCCATGGGCAGGGACACCTTCCACCAGCCCAGGTTGCCCCAGCCAGGTCTGATGCTTTTTTTCTCCCCCTCTTGTTTTTAGAGGGACACCTCACTCCAGTGAAAGGCACTAGCCAAACTTGGCTAAAAGCATCACATAGAATCATAGAATCTCAGAATGATTCAGGTTGGGACCTTAAAGCTCATCTCTTCCCACCCCCTGCCATGGGCAGGGACACCTTCCACCAGCCCAGGTTGCCCCAGACCCCATCCAACCCGGCCTGGAACACTCCCAGGGATGGGGAGTCCCTCCCTGGGCAGGGCAACCTGTGCCAGTGCCTCACCATCCTCAGAGTAAAGAATTTCTTCCTCATATTTAATCTAGGTGTATCCTCCTTTACAGTGCAATCCTACCTGATCCCTATTGCCCCTTGTGGCTGTCAGCACATCCCTCTTGTCCTTCCCTTCCAGTTGTTTCTGCTCCCAACACCAGCTTGGTGTGCCACTGCTGCCCTGCTCTCCCTTCCCTCTCTGCAGACCACACTCTGGCTGGGTTTTTCCCTCCCTTTCCTTATTAAGATAAAGCTGTCACCAGCTTCCCCATTCCACTAGTTTGTTGGGACTTTCAAAGCCTGGAACTGTATTAAATATTCAGTCTACTCCTTTTGGCTACATTTCAGAGCCTGTAGCCCTCCCTTTAATTGCTCTGTCAAGAACAGATGAAAGTTTGATACCAAGGCTTTGACTGCGAACAACTCAAACACTTTTGGGCTCTGCTGATTTATTTATTTAAAGAGGAAAATATCTGGATTATTCTGCTTAAATTAGACCCTATGCAGTTGCTAAAGACTTCTTTTTCCTTGCTTCTTTTATGCATCCTTCCATTAAATCTTTTCTCTGCTGGTTTTTTGTTATGCTGAATTATATGCAT
>NW_008687390.1:28822-29768 GCF_000695815.1 Acanthisitta chloris | reverse complement strand
TCACCAAGTGCACATCTCCTCAAACGCCTCTTCCAGAGCCCTGTGCTCTCATGGGAATGCAGATGGATATTTCCATCCAAGGAGGTACCTCCCTGGGGCATTGCTCCACCAGCAAGGTAGCACAAAGCAGAATATGGAGAGGACTTGGCTGGCAAAGATGAAACAACCACAGCATCCTCTGCACAGCTTCAAAGGCTGTCTGTGATTTATATGCACCCAACAGAAGCTCCTTAATCTGCACCCATCAGTTCACTGCTTGGCCTCACGAGCTGAGCCCTCAGCCACCTCTCCAGGCTCTTCCCCCTCCTTTTTACCTCTCCTGAGCACCTTTGTTCTTGCCCTGAGCACTGCTCACTCCCCCAGCACATCAGGCAGTTCTCCATGCCCAGATTCAGCTCTCTCCCAGCACAGGCTGCAGCTGGAAGGAGACTTGATGTTTATCTAGGTCTTTTTGCTTTGGCCTTACGTCCTCAAAGCTGCCTCTTGCTGAGTTATCTAGGTCTTTTTGCTTTGGCCTTACCTCCTCAAAGCTGCCTCTTGCTGAGCTCTGGAGCTGGTGGGTGAGCACATCTGTGCCAGGAGCAGGGGGACGAGGTCAGCCCCAGCCACAGGGTGGCAAGCAGCAGCCACTCCAGCTGCGCTGCCCTCCTGCTCCCTCTGATGTAATTAACGTCCCTTTGTTAGTGTCTGCAATCAGCCCTGTCTCTGCTTTAATCATCGTCTCCCAGCAATGAGCATTCCTTCTCATTAGGGCCTTAAAAACCTCCATTATAAACATGTAAATGGGATGCAGTGAGGAGGGAAATATTTTACTACTCCAATTTCCTGTTGTGCCACTGCCAGCGAGTCGTGATAATATTACTGAGCATCTCCAATCAGCTCCAGCAGCTACAGGGCCAGACCTACATTGTGCTTGCAACCAGCATCTGATGACACACTGGTATCA
>NW_008687390.1:22150-28784 GCF_000695815.1 Acanthisitta chloris | reverse complement strand
AGACAGACAGTGAACTCTGAAAGCAAAGGGGAGCTCCATCCACCTCCCTGATCCAGCTCAACTGGCAGCAGGTTCTCAAGGTAAAACCAAAGTGCCAAAGTAGCACAGAAAGGGAAATCTCAATCTCTCTAGCAGCATCATGTAAGGACTTCGACCTCTTTAGGCTTTTCTGCTTTGGTCTCCTGATCAATTAGGTACACCCAGACTAACTCCAGGCATTCAGTGCATTCCATGGACCTGTTGGATTCTTCAGCTCTGCCCTTCTCCCTTTCAGCATCCATGGAAAGCAAGAGGCTCCTAAGCACCAGCTCTGCGAGAAGTCTGTCCAAATATTCCCTCTCCTCCTTTCAGAAGGAGCAGGGTCTTGTATTTCAGGGGGATTCTGAGCTCTCCTTTCCCCCTGCACACACTGCTGCCTTCTCCATCCCCCTGAGACAGCAGCAGCACAGCAGCCAGGTACTGCCAAGGGCCCTTCAAACAGGGACACTAACATTCACAGTGCAAATATCAGAGGTGCTTGCAGCACACCAGGCGTGGGGGAGTGCAGGGAAGAACTTCTCATCTCTCTCCCCAAACCTGCATGTTACACTTTTCTGTCCCTTCCCCTCTTCTGTGTGTGTTTGTTGGAGGGTACAAGGGACACTCGATCTGATCTCTCCAGACAGGTTTTCTGCCTTATGCATACCAAGGTCTCTGCAAGCAGAACCCACTGAATACATATAACATATTTCTCCCCCATGTGCCTAACAAACCCCTAAAGGCAGAACTTGCAGCCAAGGTGCAGAGAAGAGATAGCAAATCAGGCACTACAGTGCTTTCAACTCCAATTTCCTTGTCCTACCTCCTGATAAGATGATGCTGAGACCTCTTCCATTTCTCAGTTCCTCTCCAGCACATGGATTTGGCACTCAGGAACTTTTTAATTTCATAAACCACCGGTGCTTTGCCTTCCCTTTTGCACCCCTGTGCCTTCCTGGAGCTCTCTAAACCAGGTGCAACCACCTGATAACTCCCTGTAATGTGATCACAGGGCCTGTGTGCCAGGACTGAGCTGTGCTGAACCACAGCCTCAGCTCCTGAAGACCACTGCTCATCCAAGGGCAGGGCAGGTGGGAGCTCACAGTCCCCTCGAGCCTGAACTGAGCACACAAACCCCTTTATTTTGCTGCTCCTCACAGGAGCATCCACAGCATCCTCCTGCACGACAAAGCCCAGCAATGCTGCTTGCCTGCACCTCCCAGGCCCCACATCATCTCCAAGGGATGCCAAAGTCAGAGCATTTGGCTTGCTGAGGGGTGGTTTACATCCTCCTCGCCCCTGAGGAAAGGGCACACACTTGTTGTTAAAGCAAATCCCACACAGGTTCTTGCACTCGAGTCATCAAGACCAGAGCAGGGCAGTCCTGCTCACTCTAAAGGGGTGAAGACAGGGAAGTTAAAAGGGGTTAAACAGACTTATGAGCACTCTCAGCCTGTTGTTCAAGACCCTGTGCTTAGGGGCAACCCACATCAGATTTAATCCTCTTTAAGAAATGCACTGGCTTTGCTCCTGGACCTTTCTGTTTGTTCCCTTGGAGACAAGCCCTGAAAGCTTCTCTAACAGCCCTAAGTGCTCACGTTTACTGCCTTAGCTGACATCCACACTCACCAGTGGCCAAGCTGGGGATGGCCAGGGCAGGATAGAACAAGGCAATTGACTCCTGCAGCACAAACACTCCTATCTTAGCAGTTTGCATGTGTGTGCAGGCACATAAATTGTGCTTCGTGTGCTTGATCCCACCCATCCATGTGCCAAGGGCTGTCAGAGCAGCTCTGTGAGGGCAAAAACATGAGCTGGGTGTGCACAAAGTGCTCAGGAGTGCTGACACCAGAGCCATGTGCAGGGAATGGCTCGTAGTGTAGTGGGATTTATAGGCAAACATATCCACCTGCCTAGAGACCCACTGCAAAACTGTCCCATGCAGCCCCTTCCAACACTGCTCAGACTGATTTAATACTTACACTTCTCTATTTATGTCCCAATCCTGTGGTCTTAAAGGATAACCATCCTTTTCATGAGTTCCCATTGACTGCAGGGGAAGATGCATGACTGGCTTTAAACACAGGAATGTCCTTCCCAGCTGTTTCCCCTCAAATAACTTCCTTTTCTCCTCCAGTTCTATGCAACAAGTACATCTCACTCCCCATAGGTGCTCAGGGATCTGCTAAAAGTTGAGTTTAAAGGCAATAAATGTAGTTAAATAGTAGTAATAAATGTGTAGTGGTGGCAGAGCAGCAACTGTCTGTCCCTCTGGGTTCAGCTCAGGGGTTATGAGTTAGGCTGCAGCATGAGGAATATTTAATAACAGGAGGAAAATTTGCACCAGTTGTAAAAACCATCAAAAGCACAGTGCTAATTAGGGTTTTAAGGGAGGTTTGCTCCTAACTGGTCATGAATGAATGGGGAGTGGATGAGGGTGGAGCAGAGAGATTCGTGTATGAGTGGGAATGAATAGTTGTAAAGATGAAATTTGGCTTTCTGTTGTGGTTAGGGCTGGGATATGACAAAACTCCCATCAGAGTCTGGCTGATTTCAGCCTGTGTTCTGTATGAGTGGCCAAGATTCTAAATTCCCCTTTGTTTCACTTATTTGGGAGAAGATACATCTCCAGATGCAGAGATGAAAATGGCTTTTTCCCTTGTCACTTTGGGTGCTGATTTTAATCAGGGTTTTTTTTTTTTTCCTCTTCCTCTTTCACAGCTCCATTTCTAAAGAGAAAGAACAGCTCAGAGAGAAATTGGAGCTGCTCCCAGGACAAATGGGCCTGACTGGCAGTGCATAAAATTACCACTGTCTCTTCACCTTGCTTTCTGCAATCCCTTTATTAACTAACTGAATCCACAGTCATTCTCTCTTTCCCAGCTCATTCATTCTCTTTCTTTCCCCATCTCTGCTCCCAGCTAAAAGGTTCATTACCACATGCTTAGGGATTGCTAATGCACCCAGATCATGGGGCAGTGCAATTACACGTCCTACAAGTGTCACCAACCCAAACTGGTGGCAGGAGGAAGATCTGCCCCTGTGGCTCTGGGAGCTCTTTCCTCCAGTGCTGCAGCTCCCCAGGATGGGGGGATGCATCTGGCTGGGGCTAAGGGTGCTGAATTTTTGGGACAAAGAGGGATTTCTGGCTGGGGCTAAGGGTGCTGAATTTCTGGGATAAAGAGGGATCCTGCCCTCCTCTGGCTCTGGCAGTGGGAGGCAGGAGGAGGGAACTGATGTTAATTGTGAGAGAAGACTCAGCTAGCCCAGGGTTTTGCCTCTAGCCAAGGAGAAAGCCCACAGGCTGCTGGGAGGGCTGAGCAAGCTCCTTGCTCCTGTCCTTAGCAGCTGACACTGAACTCACCTGGCATGAACTGTTGTCTCATCTCTCCTCAGAGCCCTCAGAGTCCTCCCATCACCTTCCTTAGGACTGAAAACAGAGCCAGTTCTCATTTCAGCCCCATATAAAGAGGATTCAGGCACATCCTCCAGCTCTCCATCAAACACACCCCCAGCTCTCCATCAAACACACCTCCAGGTTGAAGTTCCAGGAGGGTAATTAATTCCTATTCAAAGACCAGAGGAGAAGAGTATTTGTTTAATGAAGGCATTAACAATTGGTTCTTCTGCTCAGTATGTGTTCTGGCATTTTATTAGGCCATTTCTTTTTACTGGGGGTGGGGAACAAAGCCTAATAAAACGTGTTAATGACAAATACCAGCTGTGTGAAGGGGAGGCATGAGAGGGACAAGATGATTTGTGGGTTGGGTTGAAAGAGACTCAGAACACTCAGACCACAGACTGGGCTGAGGCAGAGCTGACATCACTCCATTTCAAAGAGGTGATGGGTTTTTGGCACTCAAATCTCTTATTAGTGCCTACCTGTGGTGTGTGGAGGAGCTCAGCCCTCCCCCAGCAGGTGCTGTCTGCCTCTTACCTATTCTGCAAGGCATTTTCTTCCTGGCACTCCCTGGAGCAGCTCCAAGTTGAGCAAAGGGATCAACTCCTCTTTTCCCATTCAGAGGCTCTTCCTCATCCCTTCTGATTGTGCATTCAGTGTGCTGCTCCTGGGCAGTCATGTTCCCATGGCCACTAGGCTACAGCCAGGATAAATTGTCATTTTTTTACTTCCTTAATATTTTGTAGCTGACACAACAATAAATAACTAAAATATCCATGGCTTTGTTGCAGCAAATACTGTTTTACAGGAGATGAAGGCAGATATGACCCTCAATATACTGCCCTTCACTGTGGTTGTTTTCTCTCCTCTCTCTATTATTTGGTGAAGTTTTCTAGACCCATTTATACTTTTCTGTATATCACTTTAAAATCAGAAAGAGCTTTAAAAAGTAAATTGCATTTTTCTCCCCTCACAGAGCCTTTTGCTTTCTTACTCTTCTCTTTGATTTTCCTTTTATTTTTTTTTTCCCTTAAGTAAATAAACAACAAAATTCTTTACAGCACTCTCAAGGGATTCTATTCTGGTCATTTCTCATGGTTGTTTTTCAGTGTTCACTGACAATTATTATAAAAAGAGAACAATTTTTCCAGCCAAGACCTAGAATGAGAACAGTCATGTAAACCACCATTGTAAAGGATGAAGCAATCAGGGCTGAATCTACCTGTTTCAGAAATCCTGGGGACCTCACTGACCTTGGATGCACTAAGATTTACACTATTTTCCAACTTCTCCATCCCTTGACACTCTCAGCACTCTGTTCACTCAGACCTGATGCACACAGAAGAATGTGCATGTAACACTTGTGTTTCCAGCACCTCTCCCAGTTCAGAGGTGTTACCCAAATCCAGGCAGACACTTGCCCACATCAGCAGCAGGATGCTGCTGCAGGATTCCTGCCTGGATGACTACAGGTTACCACATGGAGAATTCATGGAGTCATCATTGAGGTTGGAAGAGACCTCTAAGATCAGCAAGTCCAACCATGAACCTGTCACTGCTGAAACCTCTAAACCATATCCTCCAGCACAAGATCAGGACACCTCTTAAACACCTCCAGGGGATGGTGACTCCACCACCTCCCTGGAATTCAGATGAAAAGGAAGTGTGGTCTTACAGGACAAGTGGCTGTTCTTGTGTGGACACTCCTGTCCTTGCAAAGATGTACCAGTAAACCTTGCTTGGGGCTTTTGGCTCTGCATTGAAGGGCACCCAGAGTTTGTCAAGAGCCTCCACAAGGAATCATAGCCCGAAGAGAAGCTCCAAAGCCTTTCCTGCTTTGTGTCTGCCTGGTGTGAGTTTCTGCCGGTCGCCCCATCAGTGCTGGTGACAGGTGTGTGCTAACATTGCCGTTTCATTAGCAGGGGATTGTTCCGGAGATTGATGACTGGCAAGTGAGAGAAATTGCATCTCCCTCTGCAGCTGCCTGTCTCATAGACAGCATCCATCACAGGGAGATGGCAGTGAAGAAAAACCTACAGGAGTAAGAACGGGATGCACTGATATCCCCCCGAACCCAAACATCGATGGGTGAACATCCCGGAGTGCAGAAAATCCCCTCTTTGCTGCTCCAACACCATCATCTTCCAGAGAAAGCAGAGAAAAGCTGAGTGCCAGGATGACCCTCCCCAGTCAGAGCTCACAGAGGCCTCAGCTCTCCTCTGTGCTCAGGAATTATTATTAAACAGACAGTTCCAAGGCAAAGCAAATATTGACATTAAGTAAGAAAGTAAATGCCATATTGCTTCTGGGTGCGTGAAGAGAGGAGAGAGATGAGGAGGAGCAGAAAGAAATGAGGCTCTGGCAAGTTTTAGAGGCACTTAGGTCTGCTCCAAACCCTCCCAGCATTTACACACTCTCGTTTTGCTGGAGGAAAGGTGATTTGGGGCTTTCTGATGGACACAGCAAGGCTGCAAGTGCAAAGGTAGGAAGCAGGCAGAGAAAAGGAGAAAAATAATCCCACAGATATGTTTTGTGGTTGTGTCCATCTCTCCCAGTGGCTTTTGCAAGTCTCTCCCAGCGTTGCTGACAGGTTCTCAGGCTGCGTGAAATCAACTCTGACTTCCAGAAGAATTTCTCCTTCCATCCATGCTTTCAACACCTCTGCTGAACTGAGAGCAGGTCTAGGTGATTTCCTACCACGGTTTCCTTCCTTGCACGGTGTGTGATCCTGGGAATCTCACACCATTTTGGCAGCACTGCTGAGGACAAGTGTTCCTAAGTCTCTCCTGGCCCAACAATATGTTGTTCTGCAGCCAGGAGGTTTCCTGAGTGCACCTTTGTGACAAACCAAACCAGCTCTTATTAAAGCTGCAGCTTATCCTGCCATTTCTGAAGTATCATCCCAGTTTTGCCTGGCCCTCTCCATCCTTTTAGAGGCAGTTTGTGAAGTGGGAGGCTGGAGAGAGCTCCTGATGCGATGAATAAAAACCCCCTCGGAACTGTACACAAAAAATTAAAACCTCATTTGTGTCTGCTGAGAGAACAAACCACAGCTAATTAAATCCCCTCACAATGGGACCTTACACGAATGAGAACCTCCTCTTTCAAAGCACAGCTGGGGCCAAGCACAGGCAGTTGTGCTGTGGGGTGACAAGGCTGTCATGGCACGGCTGTGCAGCACAGGGGGGAGGGAGCCAAGAAAGATGGGATTTTATT
>NW_008687390.1:18504-22122 GCF_000695815.1 Acanthisitta chloris | reverse complement strand
TGCTCTCCTGCTGCCTCCCCAGGGAGCACTGGAGCTCCTGCTGGGGAATGGGGAGTTCCCTTCGTGCTCAAGAGCTGTTTGCAGCATGGGGAGGGGACCCAGCCAGGCTACAGGACACTGCTCAGTGGGCTCTGTCCTGCTCTCTGCCACATATGATGTGCAGAACCCAACAGGGAGAGTTTATTATTGCTTAACATCTCTGCCAGTGGCTTCACTCAATCCCATTCCCATCCCTGAGGTTTGAATAACCTCTCTTGCTGTAGCCCAGGACCTGCTCAGAGCTCCACATATCCTTAGGGAAGGGGGTCAGGAGTTGCTTTTCTCCCCTTTTATTCTTTCCAGACAAGGAGATGAGAAGCACAGAGGAAACTAAATGATAAAACTAGGGCCAAGCCCCACATCTGCATCAGTCCCAATCAGCATCCAATTATCATGGAATCACAGAATCACTGAGGTTGGAAAAGGCCTCCAAGGTCATTGGGATGAACCTGTGACCCATCACCACCTTGTCAACTAGACCAGAGTACGAAGTGTCACATCCAGTTGTTCCTTGAACATCTCCAAGGATGGTGACTCCACCACCTCCTTGGACAGCACATTTTATGCCTGACAGCTCTTTCCATGGAGAAATTCTTCCTGAATTCTTCCTGCTGCTCCATGACTTCTCCCTGACAGTCTTCCTTTGCTCCCTGTGCCGTCCCCAGAGGATGCTCTGCCCCTACCCCAAGGCATCCACACGTGCAGAGCTGTGTTACCCCAAGGGGCAGGTCCCACCCTGCTGGGGACAGATCACAGGTGTCTCCCAGCTAATGTCCCATTTCCCACACTGTTTATTTTCCAGCCTGCTCTCTGGTGTGATTTGCAAGCTGTGCCTGCTCACAGCTCTGGCTCTGCAGTGAAGGGTATTTAAAAGTTGAAGGGTGGCTGAAAAAAGAGCTGTTTTGTATTAAAAGGATGAGGCTCATTCAGCTGAGCTCAGGCTGAACTCCTTGAGCAGGAGGAGGACAAGGGCTCCTTCACTATCTGCACCTGTACAAGCTCAGCCTTTGTGTTTGGTTTTTTTTGTACTCTCAGTTAACTTTCATTTCTGAACCAAATGGTGTCATCTAATGTAAAGTGGCAATTCTTTTCCATTTGGGAAGTGTTGAAATGGGATGATTCACCTGTGTCTTCCATTCTTTGCCACAGATACATTTGTGATCGTGTTATCTTGGAGAAATGGACTTATTTATGAAAGCATTTCCTGCAAAGAATTTCAGTTTCATTAAAGCAGTTTTCTGATGAGGAAGGAGATAATCAGAGAATACCTGACCTTACCTAGTGCATCTCATCTTCCCTCATTAGAGCTGAGGAGCTTTTCTGACACAGCCTGCCAGGAGTGGGAGGGTTGGAGCTCAGTGTTTACCATGAGTCTGGAGCAGGCACGTTGTGGAGACAAGGAATAATCAGGGAGACAGAACCCCAGCCTAGACCAGGCAGGAAGCAAAGCACAATTTTAGTACCTTTCCCCCTCACTCTCCTCTTCTGGCAGCATCAGCAGCATCACTTCTGTCCTTCTGCAGTGGTTTGCAGGAGACTTCTTGATCCCTGGGGGTAACAAATGTGGTTTGAGAGTCTAGAAGGGCAAAGAGACAACAAAAAGCTCAGGACAGTTCTGTGTCATTTTGCATTGAGTGTTGGTGAGTTTTTAAGTTTTCCAGCCTGGTTTTTACACCAGTTCTGCAGTTTCCAGCCTGGCTGATTTGTGGCAGGAACCTCAGTGGCCATGCAGAACTGTCTGTTCTCACCCACCTTCTCTTGCTCCTGAGGGCAGGTTAACTAACTCCCCTGAAAGGTTATTTATTTGGCTGTAAAAGCCACAAATAAAACACAGTTGCCTAATGAAGACAGCTCGGTGACTCTGCCCCGTTTTTAGTTTTAATGTTGCATGTAATTTCCATTCTGCTCTATGGACCTGTCAGTGGGTTTACAGCTCCTGATTATACGAGGGCAAGAGGCAGAGACAGCTCAGTGGAAGAGCTGGGAAAGCAGCATTAAGCCCCTGGGGAATGCAGCCACAGGAGCTAAGGATTTGTCTGCACCATCATTGCAGTGACAGAAAGCAGAGGCTGAGCAAGCACTCTGTGCTGGTGTCCTTTTCACAACCTACCTGGCTGCTTATTTATAGGTAGGTAAATAGCTCTGGGCCTGAAACACAAGGGAAAGGAAGATTTCTGCTTCACCCTCTGTGGAGAGAGAGGTACACTCACTGTGTGTTACAGACTTCCAGAAGTGAAGCAGATACCAGGGATTTGTCCTTGGCACAGGGCAGAGGGGCAGTGGCAGACCTTGTGGTCAAGCCTATAGCCAAGTTTGGAATCTTGGGCTGTCCACAACTTCCCAGCTCTTTATCCTCAAGGCTATGTCTGCCAGTGAAGGATCCCATCGATAACAAGTGAGCCAATCTCCTCTCCAGAGCACTGTCCTGCCAATAAAGCCCTCCAGGCTCATTCACCTCCTCCCACTAAGACAGGCTTGGTGCTAACAGCTTACAGATTGGAGAGTAAATCTATTCAGAGGCTAAGGATTTTCTGACAGGAAGATGGATACAGAGAAAGCAGTTTCCTTCCTGGCGTGAGCAGGGGCAAACACAAAAGGCTATGCCCATAAAAACTCAGCACTGCTCCCCTCTGGAGCCTCGTGACCTCAGCTGTCCTGCTTGGCTGCATCTCCTGCCTGTAGAGCCTCAGGCTCAAGGTTCCCATTGTGCCATGAAGGATGTTCTCCTCCAGCACACAGCAACCACACCAGTCTCTGTCATTGCCCCTGGCAGGGAGGGGAATGCACCAAGGAATGCCTGAGGAGCACAGAGGCTGTTGGGATCAACACCAAGTGGGATGAGGGAGCTGGTGGTTGTCTCACAGCTGGAGGAGAAATGTGAGCTTTGCTCCATGGGCTGTTTTGCCCACCCAGGATCAGGGTTGGCAGAGCAGCACATGGAGCTCCATTATTCTTCTGGATGGTCAGCAGGAGCAGGCTCAGCCCTGAAAGGTTTGCATCCCTCCTAGCCAAAGCAGGAGACACCCCAGCTTTTATGGATAGAATTGGGACTGGGAGGAATTATACCATTGACTTAGAGGGAGTCTGTGGCACATCTCAGAGGTTTATCCCAGCCCTCCATCACTTTGCCCCTCCTAGGACTCAGCATAAGGTTTAATCAAGGCTGCATCCTTTCTCTTTACAGTCATCTAAATCAGGAGCAACTCCCCTGGAATTACACTGTCCTTCCCTGCCTGGAGCCTGCTTTAAGGGGGTGAGCTGTGGGCTGCACCCTGAGCCTGGCACCACAGGAGAAGGTGGTCAGAGAAGATGTTTCAGCACCTTCAGTTCCCCAGCCCTGCAGGCTCTTCCCTGCTGCTGGGCCCCTTTTATTCCTGGGGAAATGGGACTGCAGTGCAAAGAGTGGTTGGATAAGGTCCACAGGCATCAACCCCTGGAGGGAAAGGAGGGGTCTCATCCCCTGGCTCCCCTCCAGGGCCCAGCGTGGCAACCACACAAGATGCTTCTCGAATGAAGTGCAGAAACTGCCACCAGCTGTGGAGCTGGTGAAAACTAGCCCAGCCATTGACAAATCCTTCT
>NW_008687390.1:7681-18462 GCF_000695815.1 Acanthisitta chloris | reverse complement strand
AGGCCCTGTCACTGCTGTGTCTCAGAATTAGCCAGGAGGGTTTTCTGCCTTCTGAGTTTGACCTTCTAAGGATGTTCAGCATCTTTCAGCATCTGGCCCATCAGGGATGTGACATGCTCCACAGCTGTGTAGGACAGCAGGCACAGGCTTTGCAGAGCAATACAGACCTCATTCCTCCTTCCTGCTCACCATCTCTTTCCAGGGACTGGGCTGGGACTTTTCCAGGCACATGGGCTGCCTGACTCCTTCAGGTCCCTGCGGGGACTCTTGGGCTACATAGTGTATCCAGATGACCAGGATTCTTTTCCTGAAGGAATAATCCCTGTCTCACCTTCCCCCTACCAAGTGATACTCTCTAATCTCATGCTAATCCTTCATAAATCTCCAGTCTGGACCTGCCTGAGGAGAGGTGGTGAAAAGGACAGACTCTGCTCTGCTCCTGCTGCCTTGCAGGACAGAAACCCTTGCAGTCAGCCCTACTTTTAGCCCCTCAGTTGCCATCGTGCCGTTAGGAACACCTTGGTGCTGCTGCCACCCACAGCTCTGCAGCCAGAGAGCCCTGGCAGGAGTCTCCCTGGGATTATCAGCATTCCACTACAAAGCCAGTACACCTCCTGCTGCCCGCAGAGAGGGATCTGCCTCCCTCAGGTGTTGGATCACTGATTCCAACTGCTGCCTAATTCAGTCCCTGGGCACGTTTATCTGCCTGCAGACACGAAGAAAATTCCTGTGCACACCAGGGGCTCTCCAACCTGGGCTGCAGTTTGGCTTTGTACCAATTCCTGACACTACCCTGCTGGTTGGGCATCCCAAGGGGCAAGGAAGAGGCTTGTCTGCCTTTAGAGGTAATTAAATCTGGATTAGAACAAGATCTTACTGGAATCCAGCCTGGGGGACATAGTAAAGGGCTTCCCAGAGGTGAAGCTCTACAACCAGAGTCCAGGCAGTGCTGTGCCCTTCCTCTGTCTCCTGAAAGCAAAGGGCCAGTGAAAGCCCCACAGAAGCTGCTTTGGGAACAGGTCCATACCCAAAGCCCAGGTTGGATGCTCCAACATGACACTGCCCACCACATGCAGCTCTGTTCCACCTGCAGGACTCGAGGCAGAGAGTCCTGACTTGTGTAAAACCAAGCTTAATCCCTGATTCTCCCTAAAATTTCCCATGCTTGGCTCTGCAGGGCCCCCAGGAAGGAGGGAGCAATCTCTTTTCTCCTTCCTGGAGAGGAAGTGGCCCTGGATCCTCAGCTAGAACCTCTCAGCATTGCCACATCTCCCATTCCCACTGCAGGGGGTGGTCAGGCTGCATTTCCCTCTGGAGGAAGGAAGGATTGGCTTGCTGAACCTCAGATTCTTCAAGGAGGGGACCAGGCTGGACTGAGGGGGTCTTTAACTGGGAGGATTGGTTTGTAGGAGTGTTGGGTACCCTGCAGTTCACTCCTGTCAGCACAAATGGCAAGTTGTGCCCTATCCTTAGGTATCAGAAAGGTTTTGCTTGGTGAATTTGTCACTTCTTTTCCCCGTGCCTCAGTTTCCTCACCTATAAAACGAGGCATTGATAGTTAAACTAGTCTGGGCTCATGCCCTCCTTGAAAATTGCTTTGATGTGCACCAGTGAAGAGTACAGGTTACTTCCACCTGCAAATCTAACCCCCAGCTCACCCCTGCCTTGCACACAGTCACCAGCTCTTCCTCCATCCCATAGGGAGTTTTTCATGGTGTGTTCTTGTGACCAAGAGCTCCTGTTCCCTGCTGGATTCCCACAGCACCCCGCAGCCAGCACTTCCTCCTGGCTGCTGCATAATGGGCCTGAAAACACAGAACCAATATGCAAATCTGACATTTAATTTGGACATGAGAGTTTAATGAGGCTGTGGAGATTGTGCCACTCTCAGCCTCCACATCCTGCAACCTGCAGTCACATTCCCTTCCCTGAACACGTCCCCATGTCTGAGTGCACACTCATGTGCATGTGCTCTCCAACACAACCCACTCCTTGCTCCCAACTCCTCTCTCTGTCTGTGCCTCCTCCCAGGGGCCACGTGGCAAATGTGGGGGCTGTGATTCTCCACTAGCCACATCTGGTCTTTCCAAAAACATCTGTTAGGAGCAGACAGGAATATGTCTCTTCCAAACAAAAGACACAAAAATGTCTCAGGAACAGACATTTTCCCACCCCAATTTGGGACCTCTTTAAAGATGATGCTTTGGTTTGGTGGCTCCTAAAGCACTTTGGATCTGCAGCCTCTGAGGTCATACAGTTCTGGAGCTACTGTGCTTCTTGCTCTTGAAGAGATGGACAATGTGCAAGGAATTGGCTATGCTGAGAGCTGGGATGAAGAGGGAAGGGCACAGATTGTGCCTTGCAAGGCCTCTCCTCCCATCCCATGAGACCTGGGAAACATTTCCCTGCCAGAACAAGTGCTTCAGTCAAGGAGAACGTATCACATCCACTAGCCCCAGTGACAAAGAAGAGAACAAACAATCAAATAACAAAGCCCAAACAAAACCCAGGAACTCCTACATGCAGCAAAGAGATATTCCCTTTGTGCCACCTGCCTGAATGCAAAGGCTTCCATCAGCTCCCAGCACAGAAACTCCACAGTCTTTTTTATTTGAAGAGGATTATGGAGCTGCCATTCAGTAAATGAAGTGCCACTCCAAACAGCTGCACTGTGGCCTGGCCTCGTTCACACACAGCTCCTTGCTGGGGCCATAAAGCTGCAGGCAGAGGCTGCTCCTGGCCTTGGAGCTCTGCAGAACTAAGGAATGCTGGAGAGTGCACACACAGGAGCCAGGAGAGGGGTGAAGAAGCACGAGGAGAGCATTGTTTCATCATTGCTGCTGCTCCTCTGACAGGTTTATTCTGCAGCAGCTTCTTTCCTCCCAAGCTGCAGCCACAGTACCAAGCTGCTCCTCTGGCAACTGAAATATGGATCTCATTTTCCCCATTTTCCTAGGAGGGGATAGAAGGACAGGAGAACACTGAACACTCCCCTTCCCTGCTGCTTTATCCCACAATGAGTTTCTCCCATAACCTGTTATTGCCACAGTGACCACAGCACCCTCTGCACAGGGCTGAACACTCAGCGTCACAGGAGATACAGTGAGCTGCAAGCTCCAAGTGTGTGACATTTAATTTCCAGGGAATATGATCCTAGGAGAGGCTGTGCAGCTGGTGAAGAGACAGGGAGAGCCAGTCTGGGGAACGTGAGCTGGGCCAGGGCAGGAGATCAGCGGGAAGAGGCAAGTACATGGGACATGAGCTCCCTTCAGCACGAGCAGACTCTGGGATGAAATATTAATGCCAGCATCCTGAGCTGGCAGCAAGCAGCAGTGTCTGAGCTACTTGGCCATGAATAAAAGATGGTCCTGAAAATGGGGAAGAGCAGCAAATTAATTAATCGAAGCCAAAGTCTCTCCACTCCCATTAACGAACAAGCCTGGAGTCCTCCCACGTGCAGCTCGGCTTGGGGAACATGCAGGGGCACAGGGAGGAGAAGAAAGCAAAGGAAGGGTCTTCTCCCAGTGGTCTGGGGTCTGCCACTGCCCACCAGTGCCTGTAAGCTCAAGTTCAGGTCCTGGTTCAGCTTCTCATCACGTCTGACCTGGCAGCTTTGAGGGTTCACCTCCTGCCTGCTCGGACTCCCCACCTCTGCCCTGGCTCCCTCGGGTTTTCAGCAAAGGCTGAGGTGGAAGCTGCAGTGGTGGTCTCAGCCCCAACACCAACAGAGGTGCCACACAGCTGTACCACCCCATGCAGGAGCCACACATTGCCCCACCAGGGGTTGAAGGAATTGCAGATTCCCAGCCCTGCATTCCAAGGGCTGTGCAGGCTGGAATAGCTCAGCTCTGGGCCAAAGCTGAGGTTCAGCCAGCTGCTCCCAGGCAAACCAGCAGCAGGGTTCTCTCACTGGTGGAGGGCTTGGAGTTGTTCCTGCCTGCAAGAGAAGACAATCCAGTTTCTCTTCATTCAGAGCTGGGAATTCTCTGGGTGCTGCTCGGAGCTGCCCTGCCCAAGGCTAATCCCTTATGCTGCACCAGTGACTGGGAAGAGAGCAGTGGGGGCTGCTGCAGCTGGAGAGACACCCTCAGCTCCGAGAGACGACTGATCTCCTCTTCTGAAGCTTTGCCCATAAATTATAGATTTTAAGCAGTGTTTGTTTAAAATATTCAGCTTGCCACTTAAAAAAGAATACTCTCACACACACCAGGAATGGGGAAAAAGGATGGGGGCTGCATTCCCACTCGTTGGAGGGGGAGGGAAGCAGACAGGAGAGAGGTGTTTCCTCGGCTAATGAGGCAGCATCCCTGGCTGGGGATGTGCAGTCCGACACGACACATGAGCCACCTTCACTGCAGCTCCTCCTGCTTCTCCCCCTGGCACACAGCTCAGGCCCAGCAAAGGGCTCCAGGAGCACCAGCCTCTGCTTTCCCACCCTGCATCCCAGTGTGCAGGTCATCCTTGGAGCCTACAGGACAGCAATATGCTTGCAAAGCCAGAGCAAAGACAGCTCAGGGGCTTTGAGGGCAGGTGAGCAGACAGGAAAACATTCCTCTCTACACACATTCCCTTTGCCTAGGAACACAATCATGGCTTTGATGAAAAATTCAGCTCTTCAGCTGCCATGGCCACGGGGCAGGTCTGCAAAGGGTGAGGTGCAGGGAGCAGTAGTCGAGATATTGCTCATCAATGAGAAATGCTCCTCTCCATCTGCGCTCCAGAGCCTGCATTGCCGCCCGATGGTGAGGAAGAGGCAGAGCCCTGCTGCAGTGTGAAGGGATTTCTCCTCTAGGTTGCAGCACTTCCCAGGCTAAGGCAGGCTCTCGCTGTCTTCTGGGGTGGATTTCCCGTGGAAGAGACTGCAGAGAGCACTGGTGAAGAGACACAGCCTCGCAGGAGGTGACTGCAGGCATCCCTCAGGTCTCCCTGCCCAAGGAAGCTCACTCAGGTACACCCTGAGCAGGGCACAGGTAGCACCAGTACAGCTGCAGAGAGATGTACAGGAAGGCACAGATCCAACCCACATCTGTGATTTAGTCAGGGTCACACTCAGCTGGGAGCTGGATCTCCTGAGCATCAGGTACCTCTGTGGGATCTCCCCGGGATCTGAGGATGGATAGCTGCCAGGACCACCAGCCCAGAGCACTCTCCCTTCCCTTCCTGACACCTGGGTGATGCTCCAGGCCCTTCTACTCACTTGTGTTCACCTGCCTAGGCTGCAGAGACATCTTTAAGCAAAGACATCTCCTCCTAAAGGGCCCTCCCAGGCTCACCCCACACAGGTAACCTATGGTATGCCCTGGGGATCCTCCTGTCCAGGGTGTAAACACTAAATGCCTGTGTGGAAAAGCAGTGAGAGGTTACCCAGGATGCTCCTAGATCCAGCAAGAAGCAACTGGGTGGTTTGGTCAGCAGGTGCAGGGAGTCAGCAGCTGAACAAGCCTGACCTGGAGTTTAAGCTCACTTCATTCTGGTTTTCCTTCACTCCTTCCTGAGCTGCAGAGGGGCAACAAACCCCCCTGTGCCCCCAGGAGGCAGAGAACATTTCTTGCTCTCCACCCCAGGAGGCACTGACCATGCTGGCAAGCTTCACACTCTATTTTTAATAAATTAGCCCTGAACTCCATTTGCATGGATAAAAATAGCACCCACGGCTCTGCCAAGCCGTTTTTCTCTTGCTTAACACATTCATCCAAGCTGCTCTATTTGTCTTTCCTCCACAGACTCATATTCTTCTGGATTCATTTTGTCAAACAAATTGCACAAGCTGGACTGCCCATTTACCCAGTGCTGTTTGATTACAGGGGTTATTTATGAAACAGCAAGACATATGGCATTAAGCTTCTTAATAATAATAATAATGGGAGAAAGGAAAGGGGAAAGCACTAGAAAAGAGAGGGGGGGGAATGTTTTTTATTACAAACAAAAGCTCCTGCCATCAGTGATAAATTCCAGACACTTTTTCCAGTTGCTCTAGTGCTGCTGGCATGATGGATGGCACAGGCACAGAGGCTGCAGGAGTGTGCCCATGGGCTGTGAGGAAAGAGGGAAGTGCTTGAGTGCACACACAGGTGGTGAGGCTGGTTCAGGTGTGCAGGGGTCACTGGTCACCAGGCACTTCATTTCCCACAGCCATACACACCTCACCTAGCTCTCTGCTTTGGAAGCATTTTCCTCCTCTTCCCTCTGCTGTAGTCACTGATTCCTGAGGAGCTTGGGAACACTCCACTCATTCACCACAAGCAGAGCCCAGTTGGGTCCCTGAAGACATCACCCTCTGACCTGGCTCTAATAGTGACTCACTGCAATTCAATCAACTCTTCTTCCAAAGGAAGATGCTTGATTAAGGGCCTGGGAGACCTTGAAAGCAGAGTCATTTCTGCAAAAGGAAGGTAATTAACTTTTTTAATCAGTGGGCACTGATCTCGAGGTCTAGTGAACAGAGCCAGCAGCAAACTCACTCCCACAGGTACATAGTGGAGCCCTGGCACGTTACTGGAGAGCCAGGGAAAGGGCTGGGAACTGACCTTGGTGCACACCAACCTGCAGAGCTGCTTCATCACCTCATCCTTCTCCCTGGTGGGAGCAGGTTGGGCTGTTCCCCTGGGGCAGAGGCACCTTCTGCTTTTCCCCTCCCCTCTGCTCTGCCCTTCTCACCCTGTCTGGAAAGAGGAAAACACACCAGACTTCCAATCAGAGCAGCACCAACCTCTGGGAATAGAATCATAGAATCATCAAGCTTGGAGGAGATGTCTAAGATCAGCAAGTCCAACCATGAACCTGTCACTGCTGGAACCACTAAACCATGTCTTCCAGTGCCACATCCAGACACCTCTGAAACATTTCCAGGGATGGTGACTCCACCACCTCCCTGGGCAGATTCTTTAGCAGCTCAGATTCCCTTACTGTCTCACAGTGGCACACTGTGAGACAGTGGCAGTGGGATTCCCACACTGGCAGTGGGATAAACAAGCTCAAACACCAAGACTAAAGGCTCTCCCTGGCACATCAAACGTTCTGCAGCACCAGGCTGAGCTCCTGCCCTGTGTTCCTCAGCTGGCACAGAGCTGGGTGCAGGACAGGCAGAGTTAATCAGGCTTCGTTTGTGATTACAATGAACTCCTGCGTTTCATGGCCTGCATCCTAAACCTGCTTTCTAATTCCCCAAGGGAGAGGGATTTACACTTTCAATTTTATGTCTAGTTAGTTAATGGTCCATTACTGTCAAAAGGATCAGTAGCTAGAAGTTAAATCCTACAGGATTTATGATAAGGAAGAACGAAAGGCTGCAGAGGAAAACGTGCCAGGGAGGGCACAGGGAAGTGAGAGGGTGGAGGGGTCTGGACACGGGTCTGGTGACAGGTCTAGACCAAGGCTCACCCCATCACTCCCTGCTCCTCTCTTACACACTGTACCAAGTTCCTACCTCAAGTGTCTCTTTGGAAAAGGTTTATCAGCAGCAAGGGAACTCAAGTAGCCTAAACTCCCCAGATTCCAGCTAGCAGGGACTGGAATTTCTAGCCACAGGGAAAGCTCCTGCTCTCCATATCACCCAGACCCCCATCCTCCAGCAGAATTCACCACTGAGTCTGAGTTCAGCTGGGACAAATAAGCACTGTGCTGGCTCTGCCTGTTCCCTCCATGCTCCCCTCTTCCAATTCTGGGCAACCCCAAGTTTGCAGAGGACAGTGTGACCTGACTTGAGCACAAGATGATAGAGACTCTGCTTCCTACTACTAAAAATGGAATAATATAACTGGATTCCAAGCTCTGCTGTAGGTAGGAAGTGTAGCAGGACAGCAGCTCAGGGCAAAACAGCAGCTTTGGAAGGACTGGAATGGCTTTGCCTTGTTCATGTTGAATTCTTGCCCTTTACCCATCAAGAGACACTGAAAGGCTCCACTCCCTTAGCAAGAGAAAAGCTTCTGAAGTAGACATGAACCTGCCAATAGCCAAAATTCTCTGTTCTGCTCCCATCCCCGAGGCTCACAGTGTTGCTGCTGTCAGAGCAGAGGTATTAAAGCAGCTACACTGAAAGCTCTGTCAACACTACAGAGCTTGCTGTGCAGGGGTTTGTGAACCTGCCCATAAACACTCACTCCAGGCTGGAGCAGGGCAGACAAGGTTCCCAAGCCCCTCCAGCAGGGAACTGTTACCTTCTTTTTATTTTGCAAACAAGGAAACAACTTTTTCTTTTTTTTCCTGCTGGCTGAAGTTTTCTGAGTGGTAAATGGTACCAGAGAGAGAGACAAAGTTTGGCTAGACGGGGGACAGGAGAACATTGAAGGGATCAATGAACAGTTACTGGTTGTGTTTAGCAAGAGGCTGGAAATCTGCAGCAGCATCAAGGTGTCTCTGCAGGGCTCCTCTCTGCCTCGCACGCTCCAGCGCAAGGCAATGCTGCTCTCCGGTGGTCCCCGGCAGGATAACAGCCTGTCCTGTGCTGCCCATCGTTATCCTCATCACCTTCATCCCTGAGAAAGACACAGCACCCCAAAACGGGACAGAGATGGTCAACCCTCACCCCAATGACACACCACACTGTGTGGTGCACTAAGGTGCAAGGGGCTGTGCTCACACTCATCTGTACAGGACAGGGAGCTGTTTTCTCCCTCTCCTCCTGATTTTTTTCAGCTGCTTTCAGTGCAAATTCCCTGTATGGGACTCTGCACAACACAGGATCCCTGCTCACCGAGATGAGCTTTAATGCCCCTTCCAACCCAAACCACTCTGTGATTCTCTGATTCCCTCATGTCTCTCCAATCCAAAGCAATCCCTGTGTTACTAAGAGGAATGAAGGAGCTCTATCAAGTCGTTGCTTTGCGTGAGGAGGACACATGGGCAGTCTTTGTTGGCCCTTCACACTTGATTAATTCATATTTACAACGCTTTGCTTCATTCCAATGCAGCTTTTTGGTGATTTATTGCTAGTGTATTGTCAGGAAGGCAGCCCTGGCCTGTCAGCACAGACAGGGATTGCATGAGAATAGGCTGTGGGTTGGTTCCTAGCATTTGTTTACTATTCTTGTAGTAAACAGCAGGTTGTGTTGTTTGTGATGTTTAATAAATCCTCTTTTTGTTGTGCATGTGTTTGTATGTAAGTAGAGCCTTCCCTCGTGCCTGTGTGTTTGCATGATGATAATAGCAATGTTTTCCTCTGGCAGTGTGTGTTTTTCACCTAATTCTTTCTCTTTTTGCCCATCTTTCTATCCCTTCCTCTAATTTACACCAACAGAACTTCCCACTTTTCCTTTGGTTGTGAATAACTTGTTCTTTGGGGTTTTTTTTTCTTGAGTTTACTAATGTGTAGCCTTAGAAATAAACAAGTACTATCAGTACTTCCTTGAAGGTGAGAAATAACAAGAAAGAAAAGGAATCTTATGAAAGAAGTTGCATATTTCCCCTGGATAAGAGCTCAAGAGATTCCAATGACATGAGTTTTGGGGAATTTGTTTTCTCCACTCCTTCCTGGCCTTAGCCTAGACTTTAGTCCCATTTGCTGGCACATGGAGAGCTGTTTGTGCTCACTGTGTCAGCTGCAGGAGCACAGGTGATAGCCAATCTGGCATAAACCTGCTGGGACAAAGCTTTCTCCTTCAAAAAAAAAACAAAAACCAAACTGGGGCACACTTGAATCAGCAGAGTGACTTTACACTGCTTCAGCATTCATGTTGGCACATGAGAGCAGGTCACCAAGGTCTGGATGGGAGCTTCCAGTTCCACTGAACTTCACCTCTTTAGCTCCTCAGAGTGGCAAGACTCTCCAGAAAGGATAATTCATGCATTGGATGTGGGGGTTCTGCTTTGCCTTGCTCAGAGGTTCTTCTTGAGGCTCTTGAGTCCTGGAAACTCAAGTCCCCTGGGACTGACATCACTAGGTATCTCACCACCTTACCCACAAGGCTGAAATATAATAGAGTTGTAGAATAATAGAGTTGGAAAGAACCTTTACAAAATCTACTCCAACCCCTCTGCCACGGGCAGGGACACCTTCCACCAAACTAGGCTGCTCCAAGCCCCATCCAAGCTGGCCTTGAATGTTCCCAGGGGTGGGAAATCCACCACTCATTCCAGTATTTCACCAGCCTCATAATACGAAAATATTCTTATATTTCATCTAAATTCACCATCCTTTAGCTTAAAACAATTCTTCCTTGTCCTCATCCCATCCTGCCCTTTGCCTACTGTTGTCACTCACAGCCTCTGTGCAATCTCTTATAAACTAAATGCTTAAAGCCACATATGGAACCAGCCTGATTTCCTCACTTTTATAGCTCAGCCTGACCCTGTCTCTGAGTGCAAAGTGGCGTAGTGACTTAGGAATTGCTGCTGGCAGTGGAATGGCCCTGCCAAAGCGTTTCTTTGGGGAAAGCAGCAGCACAAATGTGGAAAAGATTAACATGGATGTGTTATGTAAAAAAATTGGGGGAGTGCCCTGTGTGTCTCTGGGGGTTGTGAGAGTCACTGAGGGGCTCTGAGGGTCACTAAGGGGCAACTGGGTGCCCTGAGTGCCACTAAGGGAATGTGAGGGTCTCTGGGGAGCTTTGAGGGTCGTTGAGAAGGATTTGGGTGTCCCTTGTGTCACTGAGGGGCAACTGGGAGCCCTGGGGGGCTGTGAGGGACACAGATGGGTGAATGAGTCGCTGCTGTGCTGCTTCTCCTGCTCAACGTGGTGTCTGTGCCACACAATCACAGAATCAGAGTCAGGGAACCACAGGACCACAGAATGACAGAATGACAGAATCACAGAATCACAGAGCCACAGAATGACAGAACCACAG
>NW_008687390.1:0-6821 GCF_000695815.1 Acanthisitta chloris | reverse complement strand
ATGACAGAACCACAGGATGACAGAACCAGAGGATGACAGAGCCACAGAATGACAGAACCACAGAATGACAGAACCACAGAATGACAGAACCACAAAATCACAGCATGGGTCAGGTTGGAAGGGACCACAGTGACTCATCTGGTCCCACCTCCCTGCTCCAGCAGGGTCATCCCAGAGCACATGGCTCAGGATTGTGTCCAAAAAGCTCTTGGAGATCTCCAGTGAGGAAGAATCCATGACTTCTCTGGGCAATCTGCTCCCTTGCACAGTCACTAGTTCCATGAAGAAGTTATGCCATATTCAGGCAGAATATCCTGTGCATCAGTTTCTGCTCGTTACCTTGTGTTTTATTGGTGATAAAGCTGAGATAACTCAGGGGGACAGAGAGAATGCCATAGGGGGAAAGCAGAGGGAGCTTAGAAGGGAGAGCCAGGGGTTGTTTTGAGGTAATCTGTAAGGGACAGAACAAACACCTTGGAGAGAAAAGCTGTGTTACTCTGGAGGGGACATTTTGGGGGTAAAATCTGAGATAATCTGTAGGGACAGAATGAACATTTTGGGGTAAATCTGAGCTAAACTGTCAGGAACAGAATGGACATTTTAGAGGGATGTTAGCATGGAGTGGGGTGAGCATGTCTGAGGGCAGAATTGGAAGTGCCTGACGAAAGACATTGTCAGGATTTTTGTAGCAGGAACCTATGAGACACTGAAAGTAGCAGAAAGGCTGAAGGTTTCTTTTTTTTTAGAATGAGCATTCTGGATTGGTGTGGTTGGTTGGGCTCTAGGAACTACACATAGAGGAGGGATGAAGGAGGATTTTCCTGAAAGACAAGCTGAAGTCTGAGGGTTTTGTGGGATGGTGAGGATAGGTGTGAGAGTTATCAGGTACTCTAGTGTAGGGAGGCTCCTGTTGAGAGTTTCCTTCACAACTTCTTTCTGCCCCAGATATGTAGCTGTAGGTCATGGGGTAACTCAGGAGCTGCTGAGCAAACTCAGAGACAAAAAAATAGCAGCTTTCAGAAGGTGGAAATGAGGACAGGTGGCTTGGGAGGAATACAGGGAAAGTGTATGGGAAACTAGGGATAAGGTTAGGGAAGCCAAGGCCCAGTTAGAACTGAGTCTGGCCAGGGATATCCAGGATAACAGCAAGGGCTTCTATAGGTATGTTGCAAACAAAAGAGTGGGGATTACTGTGAACCCACTCCAGAGGGAGACAGGATGCCTTGCTCTGCCACAAGAGCCTGGGCACTTGTGGGTTATCCAAGGTTCTGCAGCCTAAGGAAACAGAAGCAGACAACAACGGGTAAGGAGCTGCCTGGGAAGCTCCTGAAAATCCCCCTCTGCTCCAAACAATTTGCCATGATGGACTGGGAGGAATCGCTGAGTGACCATTGGCTGTGGCTGGAGGGATGGTGGTGTTTGGGGTGTGATGCTGAGAGCAAAGCTGGATGAGTGCCTGGAGCAGAGCTGGCACAGGCTGTGGGCAGGCAGGGTGTCTCCTCCTCCTCCTCCTCCTCCTCTTCCTTCTCCCAGGCACTCGGATGTCCCTGGGCAGGAGAGCTTCTCTCAGGGAGCAGGGGAAACCCTTCCTTGCTCAGCCCAGCACGTGCTCCCACTTTCCCTGCTAACAGTGGGGGAGAGGAGGGAGTGCTGGAGCTGATGACACAAACCCAAGTGCGGGAAGCAGCTGCCTGGCTGCTCCAGGGAAGCTCTGTGTGTGCTGCAGCAACAGCTCTGTCCTTCCAGCCCTGCTAGGGTGACAGCCAGGCCTCCTGAGCCCCTCAGTGTAGGACTGAGTTCTGTTCAGTGCTAGAAGGGGAAAAAACTACCTTTATTTATCATAGAATCACAGAATATCTTGAGCTGGAAGGGACCCACAAGGATCAAGTCTAACTCACCCTGCACAAGACACCCCAACACTCCACCCTGTGCCTGAGAGCATTGTCCAAACACTCCTGGAGCTCTGTCAGCCTTGGGGCTGTGCCCACTGCCCTGGGAGCTGTTCCAGTGCCTAAACACCCTCTGGGGGAAGAACCTTCTAATATCCACTTAAACCTCCCCTGACACAGCTCCAGCTGTTCCCCTGGGTCCTATCAGTGGTCACTAGAGAGAAGAGATCAGCCCTCTGCTTCCCCTAGTGAGGAAGTTGTAGACTGTATCTACTCTGCCTCTTTCCAGAGTGAGGAGCTTGCCAACAGGCTTGAAGCACAGGCAGATCCTGCAGGCAGCTGCTTCTAGCAGCTCTTCTCTGGAACTATTCACAGGAGACTGTGTGGTCAGACTTAACTAGGCTGGCCTACTGGTTTCTTCATAAATAAGGAATGCTAATAAACACTTTCTGTTCCTTAAGGCCCAGCAGGTAGGAAGAGGAAATCCAGGGAAGTAATTTCCTTTTTCTTTAACTTGCATTAGTCATCTCTCCTGAGAGAGAGGGAAAAGCTTGGCTGTGAATAAGGAGCAGAAGCAGTGCTGTGCTCTAGGCCCTTTCTTCCTACGAAGGTCCAGCACCTTCTCAGGAGGCCTCCAGCAACTTCTCCTTTCCCACACAGATAAATTTCCCCAAAACAAAGGGGTTTAAAGTTGCTCTGGGAATCAGCTGCACAGCCTGGTATCAGCCCCCACAGGTACTCCCCTTTTTAAGGGGAGCAGGGGGTGGTGGTGTGTCACAGGTGGAGAAGGGGAGTTTCACCACCTGAAGTGGCATCTTTTCCCAATTCCACCTCTCTGTCTGTGTTAGCTCTTCTCTGAAGAGCCCGTGGGATGTGACAGCCTTGCAAAGAGCTTGGATACACTTACCCTGCAGGGTAAGAGACACAGAGCTGCAAACTCTGAGCTGGGAGCTGAGTTATCTGCCAAACCTGCCTGGATCTGTTGGCAGAGATGTTTCTCCTTCCCCCAGGGACAGGGACAAGTCTCCCTCTAAGCTCAGCAGAGATCAGGTTTGCAGGGCACAGTGCAGAAAGCATCTCTCCCAAAAAATCCAGCCCCTGCCAAGCTCCAGCAGGATGCAAGGCTGGCTGCAATGGGAGGCAGTGAGAAGGAGGCTGGAGCAGGCAGCCAAGCACCCTTCCCACTCAGTCTGGGGAGCAGATGGAGCAAACCAAGAGCTCTGTACCTCAGTCAACCCCATCTTCCAGGCTGAATTGACTCCTAGTGTCCTGGCTGGCTCCCACAAGGACTTCTAAGTCTCTTGCAGGGAGATCTTAGTTGCCTTGGGCAGGAAGAGGTAAAGGCAAACAGAGATTGCCACCCACTCCTCCAGGGGTGAGGAGAATTGCTCTGGGCAGGAGAGCTGCAGTGCTGGGATCTCCCCCAGTGGCTCCCAGATCCCTGTAGGATGAAAAGGCAGTGGTGTCATGTGAACAGGGATTTACTATGGGAGATCATAACCTGCAGTGAATCCTCACTGCTGGCAGCCTCCCAGAGAAGCCTCCCTTGAAGGCAAGCCCCCGTGACAAACAGGAGGGCACAGCATTCCTACTCTGGAGCATTTGTACATGACTAGGTGTAAGCACAGAGCCAGGACTTTCTGCCATGGAACAGCTACAGGACAGAATGTGCAGGCAAACAGGAAGGAACAGAGGCAAGGGAGGAATGTTCCTGCTGGCAGGTGTGGCAGTGCAGGGCTGGAGCTGATTCCTCACAAGCACCTCCTAGCCCTGCATCACTCTGTTAGACTGAGGTCTTCAGTCTCTGGGGCTTCTGTGTACTCAGGACATAGGCAGAGGCTACCAAGGAGGAGCTCTGCACTCTGCAGGCAAATCACCCTGGCAGAGCTGGGGCTCTGTGCTAGCCAGCCAACAATTTGGCAAGGCTAATGTGGCTGCTGAAAGCCCAGCAGAGCCCAGGCCAGTGCTGCAGCAGGAGCCCTGCCTGCCCCTGTTTCCAGGGCCCTGTGCTGCATGCAGGAGGGAGGGGAGCACAGTCTCCTCCACCCCTGCTCTGTGCAGCAGTGCCACAAAGCCCAGGGGCTTCCTATCTGGGCCATGCTACATATAGCATCTGTGGGGCCTCGCTGGGCTCCCAAGGGCCATTCTGTCCCTCCAATCAAGGGCAAAGCTCTTCTGCAGCCTCCTCTCTTGCTTGTTCCCCCAAGATGGGGTGGGAAGGGCCTGGGTTTGAGTCAGTGCAGAGGGGACCATAAATACTTTGCAGCTGGGGCTCTGGGGCCTGGCCAGGCTGCCAGGCAGAGAAGGGATGTGCAGGGACAAGTGTTGAGCTGTGAGGCAGGTGAACATACCTATCAGTCACACCTAGGGCTGCAATCCCTGCCAGATCTGCCAGATCAATAGCAGCCATTCCAGGAGGATTCCTTTACTCCCCAGTCCTTTAACTCCACAGATCTAATGGCCTTGCAGAGGGTGTCAGGGGTCTCTCCTCAGCAGTGCTGCCCCCAGATCCTGTTGGCTGGGACCTTATTTGTTCTCTCCCCAGCAATAGCAGTGGAAGAGCAAATGGTTGCTGGTGGGGACCAGCTGCTACGTGGGCATCCTGCTGCCACGTCTGGAGCAGGACCCAGAGTGTGCTGCTGTGCAGTGATTCACGAGCAGGAGGGAGAGGCAGAGACTCACTAATTCCTGTGTTTGGGGTAGGCTGAGGGCAGGGGAATGATGTTTCTCCTGGGAAGGATGTGCATCCACCTTTCTCCTAGAAGAAGAGTGCCTCCTGCAGCAGGATGTCCTTGGGCAAGGCCAGGTTTGAATTGCTGCAGCATCACCAGACACCCGAGTCATGGTCCCCCTCAGTGTCTCTGCTCCTGCAGTACTGGGGACAGTCCCTAAGCTGCCAGGAGCAGATAATCGCCCCCAAGTACTCCCCACATGCCCTAGATTTCTCTCCAGAGAGGATCCAGGGGCAGTTCAGCTGATCTGAGCTCCTAGGAGAGCTGTCTGTGCCCTGCCTCTGCCTGCTGCTCTGTCTGTCCTGCCACATCCTCTCCCTCCTGCTGGTATCTGCACTGCTATGCTGCACTGTGCCTGTTTGGCTGCCTCCTTGTCCCTCTTTTTCTTGGCTGTCTGACTGACACCTACCACTGCAAACACTGCCTGTCCCCCCCTCCATTATCAGGAATTCTCCTCCTCACCTTTTTCTTTCGCTTTGGCCACTCTCTGGAGGCTTCTGCATGATGTGTGACCCAAGCACTGCTTTTCTGTGGTTTTTGGAGAGCAGGCAGACTGCAACCTGCAGCAAAAAGGGCTATCCAGTGGGAGAACCTCTGCAGGAAGCCTCATGTAAGCAGGACACTGGCTGCCAGCACTGCCCAGAAACTGCACACTCACTCCTGCCTCCACAGCATCACAGCCAGGGACTGAACAGCAGCTGAAATCTCCTGCAATGGCATTTGGGCAACTGCATATCTCCAAAAGCCAGTCCTAGAAGCTGGAATTCCCTGCTGGGGGAGAGGGTGGGGATGTGGAGGACACACAGGCTGTGGAGATGTGAGGCTGCAAAGAATGTGTGTGGTTACAAGAGTTGCCCCACAGCACAGCTGTGTTTGGACTCAGACCTTGTGCTTGCAATTCTTCCTCTCTGACAACATTGCAACATGCCTCTTGGGTCTGTCTCTGTGCCTTGAGTCCATCTGCTCCTGGCCTTGCTATCTTTCTGTGTCAGTTTGCCAGGCCTTTAATCCCACCCCTAGCCAGTGTCACTAGTCTGGGACCATCCTGGGCCACCAGTTTGGTGCTGCCACACTGATCCACAGCACCTTTGATGCCCATCTGCCACACAACAGATAGGGTCAGGCCTTTTATCTCCTCACAGCAGCACACTGGGAATTCTGCTGCACACTCCCAGGGTGTTATGAGCTCCCTGGCCAGCTTGGGGTCCAGCACACCTGCAGCCCATGTAGTGAGGGAACAGCCAGAGCCAAGCTTATTAGAATTAGCAAAACCCTGTGCACAGCCAGCTTGCAAAACCTCAGCACTCGAGTGTCACCTGGGATCAGGTTCTGCTGGAGCAGAATATGACTTTCCTATCAGCTTTCACAGTGTCAGCCCTTTTGACAGAGCCCAGCTGGGGGTGTGAGAGAAGGTGAGGACAGGGCAGGCCATCCTGTGTGCCTCTGTGCCTTCCTCAGGACCCAAACTGCCATGCAGAGCAGCTCCTTGATGCTGCACTCCTCTCCTGTCATCTCCACCTTGCCCAAGAGATCTTTTCCCAGGCTGTTTCTGGATCCAAAGGCATTTTGCCTGTGCAGAAGCAGCTCTGCTTAGCCCCTTCCCAAGCATGCTTTGACAGGAGCCCGTGGGGAGTGTCCTCACTGCCACGAGCCCTGGGCTTGAAACTGTAGGTTTGTGGCTGGTGGCATCAGGACAAGAGCTTGTAGATGTGACACTTGGGGACATGGCTTAGTGGTAGACTTGGCAGTGCTAGTTAACAGTTGGACTCGATGGTCCTAAAGCTCTTCCCCAACCCAAATGATTTCTGTGATTCTACGATTCAGCTGTGTGTCCTGCTGTTCCCAACACCATTTCCTAGGTGGAGGAGACCTGTGTTGCACGAGTCTTTGGTGACTTGGTGCAGAATGGGCTCGTCAGGCAGCTGAGCTCCATTTGATGAGGGGCGATGATACTTGCCCCCTCCTCAAGCAAAACCCACGCCAAGCTCTTCCTTCCCCTCCCGAACCATCCTCCTTTCCCAGCAAAAAACACCTCCCACGCTGCCGAGGAGGACGAGGGGTTGGCAGCTCTTCTGCACGGTGGTGATGTTCCCATGGCGATGGGGATGTTTTAACCCTTTCTGGGAGAACACAAAGGGCGCTGGGGGGTGTCGAACAGCACCCTGCCCATCACTGCGCACCCCTCGCCCGTAGCGGGGGG
>NW_008687389.1:104884-114104 GCF_000695815.1 Acanthisitta chloris | reverse complement strand
CTTGCACTCAGGTCTTGTAATTTGTATGGAATCATAGATATGAGAAATGGGAAAGACCTGTTAGTCCTTCTAGTGAAGGATTGTTCTTTCCTTATAGGCATCATTCTTTTTGTAGATTAGTTTTATATCGCCCTGTTGGTAGGAACAAGTATATTCAAGAGGATATTGTTTGTGATATATAATTCAAAAGATGAGCATGTAGATGGTTGCAAGATCAAAGTTGGTGTCATTCATTTGTCTTCCAATGGTCTTGGTACTGCACTCTTTGTTTAAATCCTGAAGTGGGTCTGAGTATAATGCATTTAGGTGCCTATAATGCATTTAGAAATAATTTTGTGCTGGTTTTGAAAGGGGCTTGCTTGAGGTGGACAACTCAGGTCCCTCATTACATCTGCTGATGGCCCCTGAAATCTGTGGCTGCTGCAGGTCAGGGATTGCAACAGGAGAAGCACCTTTTAGCACATGTTATTTAGTAATGTAATATCTTATACAAAGGCCAGTTATTCAAGCTGTAAATGGGAGAGCCGAATTGCCCCATAAATTTGAGGCTTATTGATGTGAGTTGCTTCTAATATTTCTATAGGGAAAAATCCACTTATTGATCACTCGGGGCACTGTCTTACTTCTGGCATTAATTTAGTTGTAGATTAGGTTGGAATGTATTACTTTCATAAAGATCCTGAGTGGTTGGAGTCATGCAGTGAAACTGAAGCACAAATACCAGCAGACTGTGTGGCTCGTGACACTGCCTGAAATAGCAAGCAGCACCAGTGAGCTGGCATGTTTTCAGTTCGGCTTCCGCTGAGAAGGCTTATTACAATAACAAACAACAGGTAGGGCTTTAACGAAATAGGTCTCTTATTCAAGCTGCTCAGGGATCATCCACAAAAGTCTCTCTCTAGGTGCTTTAGGATGAGTAAGGAGGCTTCAGCAAAGGATTCAGGCTAGTTTATATCTAGCACTAGAATAGATGTCACAGGGATTAACAGAGCAAGTGTGTGAAGCCAGCTGTAATCTTGGTGGGTTGACTGGATGCCAGGTGTCCAGCAAGCCCCTCTATCACCCACTCCCCAGCTGGACAGGGAAGAGAAAATATAACCCTCCTCCCCTCAGTGGTGCAGGGGGAAGGGGAATGAGGAGACCGTGGTCAGTTCATGGCAAATTATCTCTGCTACTTCTTCCTCCTCCTGCTCCTCCCCTGCTCCAGCATGGGGCCCGTCCCATGGAGACAGTCCTCCAGGAACTTCTCCAAGTTCTGGGCTGCAGTTCTTCACAAGCTGCTCTCGTGTGCAGGGCTGCAGTTCTTCACAAGCTGCTCTCATGTGCATCCTTTCCACAGAGTGCAGTCCTTTGGGGTGCCTGCTCCAGTCTGGGTTTCCCATGGGGTCCCCAGTCCTGCCAGAAACTTGTTCCAGCGTGGGCTTCTCTCTCCACAGGGCCACTGGTCCTGCCAGTAGTCTGCTCTGGCATGGGCTTCCCACAGGCTCACAGCCTCCTTTGGGTGCATCCACCTGCTCTGGCATGGGGTCCTCCATGGGCTGCAGATAGATCTCTGCTTCCTTGTGGACCTCTATGAGCTGCAGAGGGACAGTCTGCCTCACCATGATCTTCAGCGTGGGCTGCAGGGGAATCTCTGCTCCAGAGCCTGAATTACCTCCTCCCCCTCCTTCTTCACTTACCTGGGTGTCTGCAGAGCTGTTTGTCTCACAGGTTCTTTCTCTGGCTGCTGTTGCACAGCAGGTTTTATCCCCTTTTTAACTATGTTATCCCAAAGGTCATACCATTGTCACTGATGGGCTTGGCTTTGGTTAGTGGCAGATCCATCTGGAGCTGTCTGGCATTGGCTCTGCTGGACATGGGGGAAGCTTCTGGCAGCTTTTCACAGCAGCCACCCCTTTAGCCCTTCCACTACCAAACTTTTGCCAGACAAACCCCCATACAGTGGGAAGTATTAGCATATATCGGTCACAGAACAGATCTGACCCCCATACAGTGGGAAGTATTAGCATTGTCCAGAAATGCTATCGGTCACAGAACAGATCTTGGAGAGGTCAGGAAAGGGCAGAGTGGAATTAAGACCGTTTTGCTGCATTAGCTGGAATCTGTGGCTGTGCTAGGATGGCAGGAGTGGGGAGTGGAGTGCTTCTGCATTTGGTCAGCCTCTCCTAAATCTCGATGACAAATCTGCTTTGCTAGGGTCCTGTGAGAAATGCTGATAAGCATTCTCACTGTAGCAGTAGGTGCCAGCATCCTCTTTTGTATTCCCTGTACTGGTTCTGGTGTACTGAGAAATGAGGCAGCATCTTCGGTTTGATCCATCCTGCCCATACAAAGGAAGGGCAGATCTCCCACAGTCCACTGCAGTGATAGATGGCACGTGCTCCTGTTCCCCTCAGATGATGAAGGGTTCCTCTCTTCACAAATGGAAGGCATTACCTTCTGCTCCCTGGAGTGGGAGAGTTGATCCCATTAGCTTTGTTATTCCTAACAGACATCCCCCAGGTCCTGCCTGAGCAGGATCATGAACTCAAAGGCAATTGCATGGACTTATGTTCAGCTTCTTTTTGCTGTACCTGAGATTTGGGGATCTGTCTTGCTTGCAGGTCGGAAAGATTTACCTTGCAGATAATAAATGGATGTTTAGGTGATACAGATACAAACAGAGAAGTAAGATTAATTTCTGATGTTTACCTTTTGGTCCCTATGCACTAAGGGTTATAAATGCTTGTCAGCCCTGAGAATGCCCTGACCATGAGCTGACATCTCCAATATAGCCTACATCAGGAACAATAGCTGCCTACCCAGGTAAAGCAACAGGATCTGGTGATGATCTGCAAGGCCATGGGAATTGCTGCACCTCTTTAGCCCTCTAGTGCATCTAGAGTGGGTGAAGCCTGATCCCTCAAAGTGGCAGCACCAGCTGTTGTTGGCAAAGAGGGGAGAAGTGTTGGGTGAGCATCAGGGCAGTCAGGCATGTCAGTCCTGCGTTGTGTCTGATGTAAACCTCCAGCTGAGGTTGCTGTCAGAACACCACAATGAGGAGCACGTATATTACTGAGAAGCACATGTTTTTGTTAGTGGTATCTACCTTGAGTTTGAATTGTTTACTAATACCGTTGCACTAATGTTTGTAGAAAGTTGAGACATTCTTTCCCTCAGGCACTTCTTTCACATGGAGTTGCACTCTCTAATTACATGTTTCTCAAAAAGCATTTGATTTTGTTGGTTTGAATCTGCTACCTTTGGCCTTTGTTGTCTGTCCTTGCCTTCTTTAAAGAGTCAGAAAGAATGGACCCACTGCCTTTTTACCATTCCCTCCTTTAGGAAACAGTACCATGTCCCATGCTAATAATTTTTCTTCTTTAAATTAAAGGAAAAAACCAACCCTTTCTTTTCTGTCACTTTTCATAGGAGGGATTTTCCATGTTCTATTTTCATTGCCCTTCTTTGACCTAGTTCTGCAAAGTGGAATGAGGAGTACTGTATACAGTCTTCAACAGGAGACTGGAAGACATGTATAAGTGTATTTCAATTATATGTGATCTCAGATTTTTTCTGCATGCATCCTAGCATGTATGGACTTCTCTGATCATTAAAAGAAAAAGATAATGCATTTGTGGCAGGTCGTGATTGGTGTGTGAATATTTGTGACACTGAGGCTTTTGTAAACAGGTGCTCAGCAAAAGCTGAAGTGATGAAGTGATATGCTGCATTAAGGGCAGATCTACAGCTGTTACAAAACTCTGAGTGTGAACCCAAGTCTTTTGTTTTCTCTTCTACTATCATGACTGTACAGCAATGTTTCCATTGAGTGCCTGGCCTAGCATGCTGCAGAAGCTGGGACCCAAGGCATGCTACAGTAGGTGGGATCCAGAACCACAAAGGCAAAATATCTATAAACTCATTAAACTGTTCAGGCCACTGCCCGAAAATGGGTCATAACAAGGAGGTGGAAGGATGCCTGGAATACACAGGTGGTAATAAGGGATTTAGTATACTTTTAACCATTCCTGAGTTTATTTTTTATATTATATTGCTATCTGGGTATTGAAATTAGAGTCAGGGCATAGTGCAAACACATTATAGAAAGATGGCCACTGTCTTTTTAACTCAAGCCCAGAAAATGAAGAGAATTCAGGATGAAGAGGCACACATTTGAGTTAATATTTCATTCTCAACTTGTGTCAAAGCAAGTTAGTTGTTCTCTTCCTGCTTCTCCTTTCTGTCCCCCTCTTCCTCAGTGCTGTTTAAGGACAGAGTTTCTAGCCTTAACCCTGAATTACCTTCCTTTGGGGTTTCAAGTAAAAGGGTGGATATTGCTTTAACGTAGAGGGTTTTGTAGTTTAATTTATTTTTGTTGGTAAAGAATATTCATCACTCATCTAATTCAGAAGGTATCTATTGATCCCTTTCTCCTCATTTGGTATTTTCTGACATTTTATAGCTCTTGCTATTGATTTATACAAAATCTGTAGTTGGAACATCCCAAGGAGTGCTTTATTCACTTGTCATTTGCTGTTTTTCTTAACTAATAAATTTAACAGCCATGTACCTCCAGTCTGTTAAGATCTCGTGGCTCTGCTTTCAAAGGGATGACAGTCTGGCACTAACAAATGAGTAATTCTTTCAGGCAGGAGCTTAAAAGTTGCAAGATAGGCAAGACAGAGAAACAAGTTCCTCCTTGAGTGGTTAGCAGACAAAGCAAGCTCCTCTACTCAAAGGACACTAAGGTTAAGGTGGGGAAAATACAGCTCTGCTCCAGCCTGTGGAATGTCACACATTGTGGTGCTCTAACGGCAACTTTATTTTTAGCTTGTCAACAGGTAATCAATTTAAACAGCACATGCAGCAATACAAAGGAGAGCAGGTACATCTGAACTGCACTGCTCTGCCACACTGTCAGCTTGCCAGGTGCTGTAGTTAGTTCTGCAGGGTGCAGGGACTCCATCAGGAGGGAGTTGCCTTCAGCAACTGGTGTCCGAAATCTCCACTGGGGATAATAGTCTAATATGTACTTCCAGAATTGATCAGGAGATTTCATGATTATGAGATTTCCCAAGTCTTACTGAAGGTCAATGGCATTAGGTCTTCTTTGTCACTGGTACCTTCTAAGCTAAGTTTTTAGTTTGTGAATGAAGTGTGAGCTTTGTGTGATCCCAAATATATGGGAGAAGATGATGGAGTTGTTTGGAACAGGGGCCAGGGGAAAGCTCTGAATGTTTCAGAGGTATCCAAATACACTCTTATTTGTACTGTGGATGGTTCAGTCTTGGCCATATGCACTGCACAGTATGTGGGAATGGTTTATAGAGAGAAAAGGTGACTGTAAACTCCATCCAGAAAGATGGATGGTTCAGTCTTGGCCATATGCACTACACAGTATGTGGGAGTGGTTTTTAGAGAGAAAAGGTGACTGTAAGCTCCATCCAGAAAGACACTGACTTAGCATGGAGCCAAGGGAGGGGGATTCCTCTGCACTAACTGAACCATTTGGGCATTAGGTGTGTAAGTCTGAGAGTTACCCTCAGTTCCTCCCACTGTTGGCAAAGTCATGTCCACAGGGCAGTGGTTTGTTTCAGTCTGAGGCAAATACCTGGACTAAAGTCAGATGACCTGCTCTCTATAGGTGCCTTCCTTCTCTCTCTACTGAAGAGACCTGACTCAAGTATGGACAGGTGGCATTCCACAGTTCAGGTGAGATGAATTTCATCACCAGAAGCTGTCCTTGCCTCACTGTGTTTGGGACATACCCTGAGTACTGCAAGTTTGACCACAGCTCCCCATGGACTGCTCTTTCCCATCTCTGGGTTGTTATACAGGGTCCTAAAAGGGAGCCTGGCTGATGAATAAGAACACTGTGTGAATAGCTTTAACATAGGCTGTGTAGGAAATTATGTAGCTATGGCTTGGATTTAGTTCAGGGACAACTTAAATTTTACCCTCAGTAAACACTGTTTAGTTAAAAGTTGAGGCTTCCCTTTCATGTATTATCACACAATGCTCCTTGATCTGGGTTGTAGCTGAAGACATTTGTAAGTTCTTCCTCTTTAGTCTGCTCAAAAGTGCTAAAGGGATCTTTTTGGTATAAATCTCATGCCTTCACGAGTTAAGGTGCCAGCCATGAGTCTGGCACTGAAAACAAGCTGTGTACTGAAGACTTGTGATCCAAGAGGCAGAAATGCATAAAGATGTTCTGCACTGAGAGATCCCTTAGTAAGTTTACTGGTTCAAACCATTGTCCTCTGATGAGAAAACTCAGAAATGAAGGGTATTGTGAGGCTGCAATGTGTGTGGCAGGAGAACAAAACTGTAGGAAGAATTTGATGCATATCAGATATTAAACTTCAAGGGTTAATTCATGTGAAACTGCTAAGAGAAGTTAGAATGCAATGTTTGATTAGGGATAAGGAAATGAAAGATGGGCATATCTAGGACTGTTAGGAGAACTTAACACTTTGGAAGAAATAAGTCAAAATGTGATGGATTCATGCTGTGCTGTGTCAAAGTTCACCTCACCATTGGAGGAGATGGTGAAAATTGCTTATATTTATCCTTGCATCCCTCCAGTAACTGTATCAGTTTGCTGGTATCCAACATGGTGCTGAGTCTCTTCAGAGGAGTGTTCAGTGCTCCACTAAAGGCCACTGAGGTCACCAGGAGGCACCCAAACACTTTCTTGTTTCATTGTCATTCCTGATTATGCCACTGGAGAGCAGATGGCTAAGGAGGAGCTCCAGGCAACCTTGCTGTGGTGGAGATGTATCCTCCTGACCATATCCAACATAGGTTGCATGGCTGTGTTTGGGCAGCTAGACATGGAAGGGCTGTGTGAGTGTGAGAAGCCAGTCCTTGCCCAGAAGCAGCACCCATTTCACAGTTCAGGTGTTTTGAAAAATCAGCATGTGCTTGGGTAGCAGTTCAGTATTCAAAAAACCCTCGTGTTTTTCTCACTTGGTTTCTTCATGCTGCTGGCAGCTATATAGTGGTATGACAGTAATAAATTGTGGATATATTAAAAAAAATTAACCTGTCCTTAGAGTCGAATCCAATGCTCAGGATGGACTTCTGAAGCATCCCTGTTACCTTCTGCTGATAAATCCACTGTCACACTATTTCTTACAATTGGAGATGGAATTGCAGCGAAAGCCTTTTAGACTCAAAGCTGCAAAATCCATAGATGTTTTGTTTAGAGTAGTGTAAAATCAAGTATGTTGTACAAACTTCAAGCAAGGTACATTTGAGCTGAGTACTGGATTACAGAGAATGATGTATGGAGCTTCTTTAACTGTGTGGAGTTAGATTTGATTCTTAGCAAATAAGTGACAGATTCATACATAGGGGAAAATTGAAGTTCTCATCTATATATTGTTTTTATTATGTTTTCTTTGCTTCAGGCTCTAACATATCAAAGACACTGTGGGTGAAAAAAGTAGTTTGATTTCCATCAATAAACGTCTCCATATTCTTGCAGCTCATGCACAATTTTGGCTATTTTATGATGGTGAAAAAGACAAGGGAAAGTCAGAAAATAATTAATTGCTGTCCAGATCATCTTAGATTGGAAACATTGCTAATATTTACAATTATGGCCAAGCCCTTTCTCTGTGCTATCCATCTTAGATTTAGAATTATGCTCCTGGCCCAGTATGAGTATGTCAGTATGTTGGTTTGCATCTGTCTGTGCCATATGCAGAGTAAGACAAGAATTCCTCCTGCTTTGTTTTAAAATTTTTTTATTGTACCCCTCCAAAATCAGACCAGCTGTTGCCTAGCTGCTGCCTTTCGCAAATGCCAGCGCTCTTAAAAAGCAAGCTTATCTCATCTCAAGGGTTTGTTATCAGCATCGTTATATTTTGTTATCATCTGGGAGGAAGGAGTCAGCATTGGCATTACCTTGGGCCCTTTGTCACCCTGCTCATGTGGATCAGGCACTCCTTTGCTGCTGGACAGTGGGTGGGTAGTGCTTGGCACAGGGTGTGTTCCACTGAGGTCAGGTCAGTGGCTTTGGGTTATCTTTGCCTGGTGCCTCTGTTGAATCAAGTAAAAATTAATGTTTTTTACCCAGACAGCAGAATTCTAATAATTTATGAACTAAAAGTCCCTTTGCATCTCTCTTGTTGCCAGCCTGATGCTCCCTCTGTGTCTGTGCAAGCATCTGGCTCCTTCTGGCGTTGGTACTGCTTTACCTTTGCTCCTGGGTCTAAAAATAAAATATCCATATGTGTAAGAGGAGCTGGTGTTCACGTGTGTTCCTGGTACGTAACACAAGTCCAAAAGTCACACTGAACACAGCAGAGACTCACACTGCCCGAGCTTCTCTGATTGTTGAGCTAAAGGGAGAAAGGAGAGGAAAAAACCCAAAACAATGGAAGAGAAATTCAGAGCTGCAGGAGGGAGGCTCATGACGTTGCCACAATGTGGAGCAGCGTGTGCCGAGTACTTCTTGGCACACTTAGTTTTATGGTGAGGACATTGTCAAGCTGTGGAAGGCCCAAAATTTGTGACAATAGGTATATGTGAAACCTGAGGAAAAATGGAAATGTTTTCCAGCAGCCTAGAAGAAAGGTGCAAAGGAAGGGGCTTTTGTTTCTATTTCAGCAGCCTTGTGCAGAGGCCTGGCTCAGCCCAGGGAGGATGGCTGGGGGTCTGCAATTGAAAATCCCCAGGTGGAAAATTGAACCTAAAAATTAATCCCTTTTTTGTCTCCTTAGTGAATACCGGATAGTCAACACTTCAAAAAAATCTCCTCCTGATAGTCATAAATGTTATGAATTTTAAAGGTATCACAGTATTATTTTTCTTCCCAGGAAAGAGTTGTTTCAGATAATAGCATGCTTAAAAATTAATATTTTGGGTTTTGTACTGAAGCAGTACTTCCAGACAAGAGTTTGTTCCTTGTCACTGACTGAAACCTTCATTTCCAAATGCAACGAGCTCAATGTTCTCAGCTAATCTGTGATAAACACTATAATGAAGTAGCAGGAAAACCTCTGGGGTTTGTTTCTTTTTTTTTTTTTTTTTTCAGTTTGGTAAAAACATCCAGATGATGTTTTAAGGAGGTGATGGGGAGACTAAACTGTCTGTTGATGAGATGAAAGATGTTTGTGCTCAGTGAAAGAATGATAAAGAATATCATAAAGAGAGCCTGGCCATTCTCAGGGTATGTGCAGGCATCTCTTGGTGCGATGCACAGAGAGCAAGCTCAAGCAATTTTTTTAGA
>NW_008687389.1:88323-104787 GCF_000695815.1 Acanthisitta chloris | reverse complement strand
TCAGCAGCCAGTATGGTAATGAGCCCATTTCTATCAAAATGGCCTGTATTATTATTCATGTTTATTGGCTGCAGAGTGGTTCAGGAAGCACTTTTCAAACAGATACGCCGAAATATTTTCTTTTAAACAGACCCAGCAGCTATTTGTATTTCCTTCACTTGAATCCACACCCCCCAATGCAGTCTTAATTATAATGATACCAAATGAGACAATTATTGCAATATGTGAAAAAAACCCCACTATTGGGAAAGGCATATGAGAATACTTTGGGTAGTATTAGCAGTTCTGCTATACTTTACATCTAATTAGGGCTGTTCCACAGTGTCACCAACCCTCTGTCATTACCCTGCGAACTCCCTGGCTGCAGAGATGCATTTGCTGGACCAGCAGGAACGTGTCACACCACGGTCACACTCACTCCCCCAAATCTTTTCACGTGTGGATCCTTCGTGTCGACCCTTTCCCTCCCCTCCCTTCCCCTCGCTCCCCTCGCCTCCCCCCACCCGTGGTGTGACATTTTCTTCATGACAGTCTGTCTCCGAACTGCACTTGCTGCTGCCTCGATAAAGGCTTACAAAGAGAGTGTAACAGCCAGTGGCCAATCGAGTTTGTGCAAGCTCCATCAGCTATGGATGAAACATCCACGAGAGAGAATAAGGACTTAGAAGAAAACTGGATAAAAGGGCTGCGCCGGGAAGCTAGCTGGCAGGTTAGTGATACAAAGACATATGCTTACAAGCAGATTAAATCTCAGCGCTAAAAATCTCGCAACTTTTTAACCTAAGCATAGGTGAAACATATATGTTTATTTGTAACAATGCCTGAAAGTATATTCCTCTGAGAGCAGTTATCCTTATCTTCTTATTTTCTTGGAAAGAATAGTTGTGAGATTCCAAAGCTATCTATTCCAAATTGAAGGGCGAGTAAATAGTTGTATAAATCTGCAGATGTTACTAAATGCACACTTGCTTAATAAAGGTCCTTACGATAACAAGTTGCAGGTGTGTGCTGTAATATCAAAGGAAATACATGCCTTGTGTCTGTATCTATGCAAGTTTATTCCATTTCAAAATAATAATACACCACCAGTCACCCTGTTAGTTAATTCTGTCATAGAAACTGTAACAAGGGGTTTCTTTTAGCTTCTTTTAATGAGGCAACAGCTTTAAATGCACAGTGCTTGTTTTCTTTATCGTGCTGGACTCACAATAGATGTGTATGCAATTCAATCCAAAGGCAGGCAGTTTTCATTAAAGTGTGCAGAGCAATAGTGTTTACATTATGCAGCACCTTTCTGGAGTTTGCAGAATTAGATACCGTTTCAGACCTGCTAAGCCCCACTGAGTGGTTGTGATTGCTCTTTACATTACATCCTAAGCATCGTCTCTGCACTTTTTTATGCTCTATTGCATTTTAATTAGTCAATCAGCAATATTCAAGACTTGTGTAACCAAGTGATCTCTTTTCTCCCCCCCTTGATGCTTCTTGCTAGGAGTTTTAAAATATGATTGTTGCTGTTATTATTATGATATTTTGGTTATGCCGTTATACTGAATTCAGATGAAGTGGCAATTAAAATATGATTGTTGCTGTTATTATTTTTTGGTTATGCCATTATACTGAATTCAGATGAAGTGGCAGTTTGATTTGTTGCTATCAGGTGAAGCTGTGCAAGAGTCCCATCTTGGGAAGAGTTACTGCATCAGTCTTAATGCCACAAGGCATACTCCCTTTCCCCAGAAGAAAAGCTGGTTTAGTTTGATCCCCTTCCCATAACTTTGTTCTAGAGAAGGAAATACAAATCTCTTCTTGGAGGAGCTTGATACCCTGTGTAATACTTCTTGTGGCTTGTGTTGTGGTGCCTTTCTGATCATCTATCTGTATCACTGGCAAAATGAAGTATAAAATCAGGATGCCAGTGCCTTTCTGATCATCTATCTGTATCATTGGCAAAATGAAGTATAAAATCGGGAGGTCGTGAATATGAAAGCTGAATGATCCCTTCTCTCTGGGAGAGCAGGTGTGTGGAGGTTATGCAGAGGAGGTGGTCACAGTGCAGGCATAGCATGGGAGACTGGCAGTGCCTCAAAGAATTGAGCTCCACAAGTGGGTGAAGGCATGGAGGACCTGGAGGCGATGAGGGATAGGCAAGAGGAGAGCCGGGGCTGTGGAGGCATCTGCAGCTACCCTGTACACCCACTAAATGATCTGGAAATCTGTTCTTCTGTTTCCTTGGTTTGTGCTGTTTCTGCCAGGTCAGATGAGTGAAGAGTGAGTTGGGAAAACGTGGATGCAATTTTCCTATAGTACTTGTCTGCAAACCAAGCATGCTGTGGCAAGAATTAATTTCCAGTCAGATGCTACAGCCTCCTCTTTGAGTGAGGGGGTGTTGCACCGCTGCATAGTAGTGGTGGCAGCACAGGGAGGAAGAAAGTCCTGTAGGTCCCATACCTACAGCCCTGAGATGAACAAAGGTGGGACTTGTCTCCGAGGAAACAACCCCTGTATGGGTCTGCTACTCTCCCTCTCCTTCCCAGGCAGAAATGCTATCTCAATCAGCTTCCCTTCAGCTGATGCAAAGGGATGGCATTTGTGGATGTTTTGCTCTGGGACTGCAACCCTGTTACATCTGAGTGAGATTTTCAGAGAAGCCCCTGGGAGAGGGTTATCCAATTCTCACTCTGATTGTAACTCATCACATATTTCTTCATGCTGCAAGGTCTTCACAAGTCCCAGGGTAGGGCAGAGCATCAGTCTTGAAAGGAGCTGATTTTAGAGTGAGCACTGCAGAGCCAGAGCTCCTCTTCAGTCCTGTCTGCTGGGGAGCTCCAAGGTGATGGCGTACATCCTTTCTTCTTAAATGGGCCAAGTTTTTTTAGCACCAGGGTCTTATATCCATATTTAGCCTCCTAAATAAGTGGCCTGATTTTCCGAAGTGCTGAGTATCCTGGGAAGCCAACACACATTTCAGTTTTCTTGGGCTTCAACATGTGAGGCATGTGCTTCAGGTGGTGGTGGGTACCTGTGGCGTGGTCCTGGGGTCGGAGACAGGCTGTGGTGCCACATGGCAAACACCGCGGAGCAGCCAGTGTGCGAGTCACCCCCTCGTAGCGAGAGACATGGCAATTCTGACTTTGCACTTTGAAAAATCGGGCTGCTTATTTAGCAGGCTAAATATAGGTTAAGCAGCCAAGCTTGAGCATCCTGCTTTAAAAATCCTGGCGATAGTCGTCATCTATCCTACCTTTCAGCCAGCACACTCGTCATGCTGTGAGAGGTCTGTGCGGTAGCCCCATGCACATGAATAAACATCAGCTTGCTAGTAAAAGAAGGAAGAAGCTTACAGTATTTCTTTCAAGGGGATATACAGTTTGGAAATGGATCACATCCTCTTCCCAAAAGGAATCAGTTTTCTATTAAGAAAAAATAGAAAGTGGTGCTAAAATGATAATTCTGTTTTTATCACTGAACTTCAACTTTTTATCTTCTATTGTTCTCGTCGACTTTGCTGTAGTGGTCTGTATCTTTTTTTGATTTTTCATGGAGAAAGGTGGGCTTTCTTGCTCCTCTTAGCAGACCTTCAGAACAGGTTTTCAAAACCTCCTATAATCCCTTTTCCTGATGTTTCCTTGGGAACAGCTTCTGACATCCGACAGATCTATAGCTGTCACAAAGCTAGCACAGTTTTACCACAGGCCAGGCACATATTTGGGTGACCACAACTGTGCTGATAGACTAAAGGTTAAGAAATCTATAAAGGTGTGGGTGTCAATATTTAAAGAAAAAAAGTCCTGCATATTTATAGAAACAAATGGATTTTCCTTCACATTTACCTATCCAGGGAAGGTTGTGCTCTCTGAGATGCCAGTTGGTTTAAAAGGGAATTTTTTTTCTGCAAGTGTGAGGAAACAGTAATCCAAAATTCCTGAGGAAGAAACAGTGCACCGATCCCAGCAACTTATCGGAGCCATGAATCCCTCTGCTGACATACTGAGCTCTTGAAAGCCACAATTTTCTTCCTAATTGATGTCTCAATCAGAGTATGGCCTCTGTCTCAAGCTTACTTTAAGCTTTGTCCTTGATGTGCTGAATTACTGTACAGCCTAAAATACACTGCCTCTATTGCAGAGGGAGGGGTATAGAGCAAGAAAGATTCAAGTCATTCCAGAATAATTTGGGATCTTTCATCAAGATAGGCTCACAGTTGATGGAAAACAAGCATTTTGTCAGAGCCTTCAGCAGTTTGATGATCATTTCCTACAGAATAATAAAAGCAGACATGTCTTGCCATTCTCATTTAATTTTTAGTTCTCATATACATCTGTGGGGAGCAGGAGTTATTTGTCTGAAATGCAAACTTACCAGGCTTTAGTGAGGCTGGGAACACAGCAACACACAATATAAAGTTCAAGAGGCACAATAACCTCTCTTCTCCTTTACAGTATGGTCCACTGAGTTAATACTAAGTGGAGAAGAACACTGAGCAGTCACTCTATATATATATGTAGGTTATATGTGCAGGCATGTACTATCCATCTGCTTGGGCATGTACGTGTAGTGTGTTCACATCTTCAAGGTATGATGGTGCTGAAGAGTGAATGTTTTGGAAAGGAAGATGTAGAAATCCCTGCCTGAAGTGACATGTAAAATTTTCATGTTATTTCCTGTTCTGTCTAGAGTAGCCATTCTTAAACCTTGGAAAATTTCCAGTTCCTAATTCAATAATTTAATAACTACTTAACTCTCTCAGATCTACTAAAACAATGCAAAATGTTAAGCCATCAAAATTTTTGGGTTTTGTTTCTTTCTCTTTTCACGAGGACATCAATGCCATTCTGTGATGATGGAAATACAAACAGAACTTGCAGATTCTTTGTTTTAATTTTTCTTTCCACTGATCACAGTGCGGGTGGCACTGTTGTTCTGTGTTGGTGGTACCCAAAACAGTGCTATTAAATACCTGGTGATCCAGGCATGGAATATGATCTGCTACTTCTTGTATTATTCTGCAAGTCTTTCTTGTGTTCCTCCAAGATACTGGATATGAAAATACTGGAAAATCTGATTTTGTTGCTCAAAGAATGCAAGATTCAGGTGTAGTATATCCAATAGCTCCATTGTACTGTGTTTGCTGTGCACACTGAATTCCTTCAAATAGTGAAGTTGATGAAGTTTTATTGTTGTCTCTTTTTTTTATTTTCTTGCATAGGTGGACACAATTCAGTTATCATAGACTGATAACTTCTGAAACTGTTTATTTTTTATCGTTCTCCTGAGTATTTTCAAGACAATCATCATAAAAAGATCTACTACTGGATAGTTAACTTTACAAATATATTCTGTTGCCAGTTTTGATACTTAAGGTCCATGCTCTGTGGCCACACAGCAGGTTGTCCAGGGTGGGTGGTCAGGCTGGCTGGACCTCCATCCCCATGGATTACCCTGACAAAGGAAATCATGGAGGCTTCACAACATGATTGGCAACCGAGCAGAGACATATCAAACTGGAAATTCTATATCAGTTCTGCCTACAGTTGCTGTTTTGGTTGTTATTGATTTGAGTGGTCGATGCATATATATCGTCCTTCAAAGCATGATACTGACATAGGGACCTGTTATCTAGGAGTATTTGGGAGAAAATGAGGCTGTAAGGTAGAGGCTGTTAATGAATAGCAGAGCAGTTATGTCTTGGGGTTGTTAGACTCCAGTGCTAGTATTTGACCATCTGTGATGTTATATGGGCAACCTCTGACCTTGCGTGTGCCACGTGAGTGTGCCATTAGGCACCAGCTCTTGGGAGGGATGGATGTGCTGATCTTCAGAGTGCTGCCAGTGATTAGTCCATCCTCAGGTTGGAGGTTTAGGCCTTATACCGTGAGGACAAAATGGTTTGCCTTATTTTTATCATGCCTGAGAAAGTGTTCTCTCCTTGATGCTCCTCATCAAGTGGAGCAGAAGGGGAATATTCCCTCGTGAGACAAGACGGTGTCAGTCCTTCTGAAAGCTGGGATCAGGCACGTAGCCGTGAGAAAAGAGACAGATGCACCAGGATAGTACGAGGTGTCTTTTTGAAAATAAAATACCTAATTAGTGTAAAGAGAGCTAGGACCGATGTGTGATATTGTATGGACTGTAGTTTGAGAAATCAAACGCCTCAAGACTAAACCAAGGGAGAGGTTCTACCAGCCTCTGCTATTTAATACCCTGTGAAATGCTCTGTGCATGCTGTGCTTAGCTTGCTGCTGCTCAGTACTTTAAGCCTGTTCATAACCATTCACAGCACTTAAGATCTAAAGATACACTCATCCTTTGATAGGACAAGGTCAATTATTCTCAATTTATTGCCAGTACCAAAGTGTTTGTGCAGTTTTATTTATAAGCTGGGTTTATGTTTTTCTAGCATTAAAGACATTTGATAGTAAAAAAGAGCATTTCATTTGAAGATTACTTGTACTGTGACATATTTATATTAAAAATGTGCATGCATGTATTCGTATAAATGATACAAACTCTCTCTTTTGGCTTTGTCAGGACACCACTTAGCTTCTTTTTAACCTACTAAAAGAATATTGTACTATCCTGAGGTGTGGATGTGAAGTGTGCTGAGGTGCAGGCATCTAGGTCTGAGAATAACTTTATTTAACTAGCTGTGTTTTTTCACTGGGTAACTGGGTTTGGCCTTACAATCGTTCAAGCTCTGTGTTTCTCCCCTGCACTACTAGAAAGAGCATCTAGAGCCACCTTTAATCCTTTCACCCTTTAATACCAGTGCTGTTCCTGATCAATCTATAGATGGGTTGCTCCATTCCTGCAAAGCCTGGGGAGACAGGACTAAATCCATCCCTGTGTAATGAACCACTTAAGCCTGTGCCTAAGAGAAGCCCGTGTTAACTGTCTGGCCTGATAAAAACGGGATAGGATGGAACAGAAAGGAATATAATAGGACAGGACTCAGTTGGAAGGGACCTACAGAGATCATCTAGTCCAACTGCCTGACCAATTCAGGGCTGACCAGAAGTTAAAGCATGTTGTTAAGGGTGTTGTCCAAATGCCTCTTAAACACTGACAGGCCTGGGGCATCAACTACCTCTCTAGGAAGTCTGGTCCAGGGTTTGAGCACCCTCTTGGCAAAGAAATGCCTCCTGGTGTCCAGTGTAAATGTCCCCTGGCACATCTTTGAACCATTCCCTCATGTCCTGTCACTGGATCCCAGGGAGGAGAGATCAGCACTGCTCCTTCAATTCCCCTCTTCAGGAAGCTGTAGAGAGTAATGAGCTACTGGTTTGTTGCTAGAAACTGGGGGACTTCCTGGGTCATGCTCTTCTGGAGGTTTTGTTTTGTACCTACTCAAATCTTCTAAATGTTTTCATTTTTGGCAAAGACCTTGTTTGCAAGTGACAAAAATAATCAAATAACATTTTGCACTGTACTGTATGAATCTCTTCTAATATTATCTCAAAATCTATAAGGAAGCATCTGGATTCAGAAAGTATTTCTCAGACATAAATGTTTTACATATAAACCATATTTGTTAATTCACATGAAAGTGCTGGTTGCCATCGTGTACACACCTTTCTGGTGTTATCACAGTTTAAATGTTCCCTGAAGGCTTTGTACTATGACTGGTCTGCTTTGTGTCAGACTCAGGGCAATTATATTCCAGCTCTGGAGACAGATAGTTGGTGTCTTAGAAGAAATGTTCACCTCCCTCTTCCCAGGTTATCCCAGGCAGGGTTTAACCTGTTTTCATCTCTTTGCTAATTTAGTCCCTTACTTGCATAAAAAATTACTCCCAGACATGCTTGAGAGAGGTGAACAAATTATTTTCAAAAGAAAAAGCCATTTTTAGTTGTATGACTGGTCTTTAAAATGTGTTCCAGCATATTTCAAGTGGTGTTGTTCGGCCAACGTGCAGCTCAGAGTTCATGAAACTTCTGGAATTCATGCATGTTCTTACGAAAAATATGCTGTTGGCTTTTTTTCCCCCAAATACTTCTGACTGATGAATCATACATCTCTCTAAATCCTAAGTCCCATGACCGTATGGCACAAGAATTCAGTACTCATCTTGCTATGGCTTTTGACTCATCCTTTCTGTTTTGCTGGGGGATTTTCACAAGCTCTGAGTCTCACTCTGAGCTGGGAAGGAGGACAACTGGTCAGCAAGGTACCATTGACATCTGCTCCTCCTTCCAGCAGATCCCAGTGTGTGTTGTCAGCTGCCCCCCCAGCTCTCCTCCACACTCAGGCTGGGGCTCTAGGAGGGCAGTGCCCCCTGGCACGACTTGGCCACCACCGAAGTGACGAGTAGCTGGGGACTCCTCCAGATGCCTCCACTTCATTCTTCTTTCTCCCCATTCACTTATTGCCAGATACTAGGAAATGGTAAACTTAGCTTTTCTTGCTCTGAGAGGAATCCTCTTTTCTAATATTACTGGATTTAGGAACAGTCATTGGTTGACACAAGAAATGACATGATTAAACTCAGATGTGCTACTCAGCCCTTAGTCTTCAATAGGAATGCTGCACAGCCGTTCTGCACAAGCTGTTGTAGACATCCTTGATCACTTTAATTGGAGGACAGGAGGTCTTCAACATTTTAAATAACTGACAGAAGGATCTATTCTCAACCACTTCCCTCTAGCTAAACCTGTGATGTGTCAACCCCATCTCCAGGACACAGGCAGTGCTGTACTTTCGAACTTTTACCATATTATCCGCTCTGCTTTGCCCTAAGCTGGTTTTCTGGAAAATGAGATGGATTTTGCTTCTTGGCAAAAATAACTATAGAGAGCTGGAAAATCCAAATGAGCTGATACATCTTTTGTTAGAGCTATTTTATTACTGAGCAATTTCTTTCTTTTTTTTTTTTTCTTTTTAAAACTCATAATGTAGGCGCAGTTGTATGTTGTACCTATTTGGGTTTTATAGTAAAGTCATCAAATAGTACATCTTTTTATATCCTGATTTAGAATTAATTTCAAAATAGTGTAATGGGGAAGGTGATACTTCATATTCCACGTTTTGATTTTTTGTAGAAAATTAAAAATATTTGGAAATAGATATTTCAGCTAATAACATGAATTATAGGAGCTGATAAATGTGAGATTAATAGCTAAGAAAACAGTCATTTCAGATGGATAATTTAGATTTTTATCATTTATTAATCATAAAAAGTAAACCTGCTGTATAACTAATTTTAGTTTTATCAAAAAGATGAATTGTTCCAGCTAATGAATGTATAGATATTCTATGCCAAAGGCAGTCGTAGGAATCTGTTAATCATTTAACTGTGTCATGGCATATGCTTTGTCTTCATAAACCAATTAAAACATATAACTTCCTCCACTGAAATGCATGTTGGTCTTCAGTGCCTACAGCAAATTAGAACAGCATTTGTCTTAAAATACGCTTCAGTATTGCAGATACAAAAATTTAATGGGGATAGTGTCTCCAGGTAGGGAACATTGCCAGGCTGCCTGCACCACCACCTTGTGAAGGAGGTGCTGTTTGCAGCATTCCAGGGAGCTGATCCTACAAATACTAGTCACATTTGCTAAGTGGAAGGTTTGTGAATGGACTCATCCTAATTAGCTGGGAGTACTTCCCTGCTTAGGGTGAAGCGTGGGCATAAACATGTGGAAATATGGCTTAAATACAGAACTGCCTTAGTGGAGAAAGCCCTTGTGGGTGGTTATTTAGAGCAGTCAAGGAGATCAGCTTAGACCTGGGGGTGGTTGCGATGGATTTCAAGAGATACGACTCTAAATTTGGGGGGTTGAACGGTGGGAGCAATGGGAAGAAAGGCACATTGTTGGAAGGTGTTCATGCTGCAGGTCTGCACACACCTGAGCAGTGCTACAGAAGAGTTGGGAAGGGGAAGGGCATGATGAGGATCTGTTTTTCCTGAAAATATGGGAGGTAGTTTTCAGCATTTTGGCCTATTTCATGCCTCTTCTGGTGAAAGATTTGGTTTATCCTTTGCCACATTCAAGAAAAGTCATTGCTTTTCTTCTGACATTGGAAAGTCTGTGATTGCTGTTTTGCAGACCCTTCCTGTTCAGTAGCACAGCAGCATCTCAGGCCTCCTACCCCTGGTGCAAGCATGCCCTGCCACCTGCTGCTGAGCTCTGGCTCGTCTCCTTCCTTGCAGCCTGGCCTCCCTCAGAGAGCACATCAGCAGCTGGAGGGACAGATGGTCTCCTGTGGGGAAGGTGACAAGGCACTGCTGAGAATCCAAGAATGGTTTGGGGTCACAAGGGACCTATGAAGACCATCCAGTCCAACATAGGCAAGGACACAAGCATGCCCTGCCACCTGCTGCTGAGCTCTGGCTCGTCTCCTTCCTTGCAGCCTGGCCTCCCTCAGAGAGCACATCAGCAGCTGGAGGGACAGATGGTCTCCTGTGGGGAAGGTGACAAGGCACTGCTGAGAATCCAAGAATGGTTTGGGGTCACAAGGGACCTATGAAGACCATCCAGTCCAACATAGGCAAGGACACACTGCACTGCTGAGAATCCAAGAATGGTTTGGGGTCACAAGGGACCTATGAAGACCATCCAGTCCAACATAGGCAAGGACACCTTGCCATAGGTTCAAGAATGGTTTGGGGTCACAAGGGACCTATGAAGACCATCCAGTCCAACATAGGCAAGGACACCTTCCACTGCACTAGGTTGCTCAGAGTCCCATCCAGCCTGTCTTTGAACGCTTTCAATGACGGTGTACACAAATTCTCTGGGCAACCTGTTCCAGTGCCTCACCACTTTCATCCTAAAAAAATTATTCCTTATGTCCAATCTAAACCTACTTTCTTCTAACTTAGTTGTGGTAGTTTTGCCAAACCTGCTTCTTTCAGCTGTGCAGAGCATCCTGCTTTCACAGGGCTGTTGCTGGCCCTTTCAAGGGGGTATTAAGCTGTGACACCCAGTGTGATTTCTGCATGATCTAACCTGGAATCTCACTGTGCCTCAGGTCCCTCCATGCCCAGTGGAGCTCCTGCTTCCCTCCCTTCCTTGTCTGTCTCACATATTTAGAAAAATCTCTTTTCCATTTAAAATCTCTGAGATGAGGACTATCTGTTATGTTAGACTCATGTAAGAAATCACCTCACTGGGACTTATTCTTGGCAAGGGTTTAGAGATGCTGCTGTAATACAAATAATGGCGCTGATTGCTGCTGGCGATTTTCCTGAGGTGGCATATGCAGTTGAACTGAAGCTAGAGGTTAGAGGGTAATAATTGCACTCAGGGTTATTTTTAGTCCATCCTAGAAGAGGCAGAGAATTTTTTTAAAATGGATTTTTATATACAAGGAAATTACAGCTTTCTGGAAAAACTTCAGAGCTATGAAAAAAACTGAGAGGCGAGAGGGTGTTTAAATTTGGGGAGTGGATTTCTATATTCTGGTCACTTAAAGCTGTTTGTTTCGTCTCCTTTCTTCCTCCCGGTGAGGTGAATAAAAGAAAAGTGTGAATGTGTTTAGGTTTTATTCACAGCATTGTCGTAATGTCAAAGCAAATACAGATAGAGACAGACAGAAAGCCGACGATGGATAAATCAAAAGACAGCAAGCACTCAAATATTCAGCTCTAGCTAATCCAGCTCTAAAACACAATTTGTTTGGCTGGTTAACAACCTTTATGTTGCTGTACCACCTATACTGTGTTATTTTATTTATATCTTTAATACGTTATCGGTAGGCGACATTATGGGTGAAGCACTGTTGCTAAAAGAGAAGGAAAAATTATAGTTATTGCTATAATAAACAGCTTGAGAATATCTTTTTAAGAAGATTGCAGTAATACAAAAGGAAATAGCATGAGATTGCAACATCAATTATTTAGAACAATGTCGTTATGTTCATTTTTTACCCTATTTCTTTTCTCAGAGATAAAGTTCAGTCTTTCCTGTATCAGGTTTCTGGAGGCATGAAATGCCTGCTTGGGTCAAAAGTCCATAGCTTTCTGATGAACCAGGTCTTGAGACTAAGTGGGAGCATGTCCTTGGATGGATGAGGCAGAGGTTCTCCAGAGGTGGAGATGAGGGGGTGCCTGAGCACACCCAGCTCCTGTGTGGCTTGTCCAGCTATAGCTCTGCTATAAGGGAGAGGTGCTAGTGGCCTTAGGTTTTCTGGGACTTTGAGGAAAATAGTAATTTTTAGGCCATCTTGCCCTAGTTTTAGCAGGCTTCTGGGAATAAGAAAGGGAAAATGGATCTTTGTAAAGACTTAAAGAATGTTGCTGAGAGGGAGGGGGTGAAATCGGGTCCTTATGGAGCACTGAACCTGGTTTATAAATGGAGTGAGGAAATGTAAGTCATTGTGCACTTCTAAATTTGGGGCTTTTGTATGGATATTACTTAACTGAAGACAGAAACCTTCCCTGAAAAAGAAAATGCAATTGTGCCAGGCAGGTAGGATTGCTTGGGTTTCATTAGAAGTGAAAGCAAAGGCAATAAGCAATCAAAAGAATAAAAAGCATTTTCTTTTTCTTTTCTTTTCTCCCTTTCTTTTTAATTCTGTGCACATATAAGGATTACTTCAGAAAATAAAGTAAGGAGATGCTACTAAGCCTGAGGATTGAGAACATCACACCTCTTGCTTATACTGATGTTTGGAAACAATGTTATGAACAACCCACTCAGCAATAGTTTTCTCAGTGCAAGTAAAATTTTCAGTGGCACAAACCTCGTAAAAATAAATGATATTTTATATAAATGCTGAGTGAATACACAGAAGCTGTGAATACAGTTAGGATAGCTGCCACTGCTTAAAGGTCAGTAAAGCATAGCATTAAACGGCACATTTTGTGCTCCCAGACACGTAACCCATGATAAATTTTATGCAGTACATTTCTGAAATATCTACAGACACATTTTCGTCAATAATTCACAATCCTTTAAAAGCATTTTTTTTTCCTTTTGACAATCAATAGCAGGACGAAGTGTCTATAAAAGTTGCTGGTACTGGACTTCCATGGCCAGTTTAATTGGAGGACACATGATTTTGAACTCCCACAGTAGCTGGTCTGTCCCCAAATCTGCCCTTCCAGCTAAACTTACAACATGCAAACCCAATTGGCAGACTATGTGCTGGACCTTTAGCCTAGTGCTCAAACCATTTTCTCCAGGGGAGGTTTTTATTATTTGTTGTCTCCCTTTACAAGGTGATGGGTTTCTAAAGCAAGCGTAGGAGGACTCAGAATGCATATTAGTATGAGATATTTAGTGGGAAATGTCATCCCTACAACACGACTTTTTCCTGCTTCTGTTTGCTAGTGTAAAGTCAGCAGAAGTAAATTAGCTGGCAGATTTCAATGGAGAATGTTACCTGCGTCCTCTGCCAGATAGTGTGTGGAGTGCCAAATTAGAATTGATTTCTCAATAAAATTGAGTTCAGCCTCCTCAACATAATCTAAGACAGAATGACAAAATCTCTCTCACTCACTTTTTAATTCTATTATTTTTGGTCAGTTTTGTTCTTGGATATTCTTGCTGCCCTAATTGCTTGTTATTATCTTCTTCCTTGAATCTTTTCCCTTGTCCAGGAGAGCAACACCTCATCTGCTTTTATAAGCAATTCAGGAGTAAAGTAAAAGGGAAAGGACGTGTACGCATCACCTCCCTCGCCCCTCCTCACACTCCTAAGACTCTTCTGGCAGCTGAGGCAGGAGCACAAGTTCTCTCTCCGTGCTGTGACTCAGATGCTGAGAGCACAACAAGCTGTTTGCAGTCCCATCCTCATCTCTCCTTCTCACTCACAGCACGTTGCTTTGGGAACCACCAACCAACCTAATTAAAACAAATTTTTCCTATTGTGGGAGCAATTCCCCAAATGCTCCACCTCGCCAGAATCATGCTGTGTCTGCTCAGTTCGCTACCTCCATCCAGCTCCCAAAGATGCTCATCTTACTGTAAGGAAAATCAATGCCTTCTAATGTGGCATTAATTCTTAAATTAAGCACATTTATCACACATGCTTCTAGGGAACCTGAGGTAATATATGGAAGTGAAAAAAATGTCTTCTTTTCAAAAGACGTGCGGACTAAATGATTTCTGAAGCATTAGCAGTGCCTGTTACATGTCTGGGTAGGAAAGCCATTCAGAGTTAAAAAAACCCAGGGTTTTAGGTGGGGAGGTGCAGGTGGAAACACAAGATGGCAGCACCGTAAGGACTGCAAAAAATCTGGAAGTGTATCCACCACCTGGAATTTGCTGGCTTGATTACTGCTGCAGAAAAGGCTTTGCACCCAGTTGTTATGCCTAGCCCAGCCCTGCAAGGACAGCAGGATTTCAAGATGTTGTGACAACTGTCCTCTTCCTTCAATGACCGGGACCTATTTCTCACCCCGCATGAACTCCAGCAGGAGAGGTCAGTGAGGTCAGATGGCTGTGGCTGTTCATATCAGTCCTCCAGAGCACTGAAACCTTCCATCCTTCAGCTCATTCTCTGGAAATCAAAACACAACGTGGCTTCAGAAAGCACAAGTGTTCATCTGGTGTCACTTGTGTGCCTGTAGTGTCTCAGGTTGAATGGCATGTGTTTATGCCAACTCTGTTAACAAAGACAGAGTTTCTGAGGAGTGCTGAACGACACAATAGGTCAATGGCATTCCTCACAATACTTCTTTTTTTCAGCTGTTCAGCTTTTTGTCCTTGCCTTCTAGCTCCACCACTTTCTAGCTTTATTCTTCCACCAGGATGCCTGGACCAGCCACCTTTACAGTCCCTCTTTTGCCTATTTTTGGAGATCTTCATGCACATTCTCCCTGGCTATAGGAGTAAGAACATGACTCCAGACCTTACTTTTTTTTGCTCCCTGTGAGATTGGTAGCTCTTGGAGTATTGAGTGTCCTTTCTGTTCTTTAATTGTCCAGACCAGTACTGGTATGCAGCTATCTCCCATGCCAGGCTCTCCTTTCTTTCTCCCTTTCCCTCTTCACATGCTGTGGTTCTAGGTCTCTTTGTTTCCACATGTATCCTGCTTATTTCTCTCTCTGCATAACCGCACCTAGACAATAAATTCTGCTTTACAGATGTTTACCACTAAGTCTTTGAAAAAATTGGAAATACACAATACTTATTGCTACAGTTTTGCTTATTTGTGAAACAGGTTTTTCTAGTAAGAGCCAGAAATGAACTCCATTGACATCACATGGTGCAACATAGGTATCAGGCTACCAATTGGCTGCCAAAACCTATGGAGAGAGTAAGTGCTCGGGCTGTGAAGCTTTCAGGCATCTGAGAGCAGTGGCAAACACTGAGCCATATGCTTAATTTGAAACATGCCAGCAATCCAGTGGAGATGGGTTGGACTAGTAATACACTTAATCTTCATCATATTCTAAACCACCCTTAGGTTAGTGGAGCATCTGAGTTGCTTGCACTCCCAAGCCAAAAGCTGTGTAGGATGCTGGATAACTGAAATACTGAGTAACTAAATGAAAGACTTATATTGGTGAGGAGGACTGCTGTTTCCAACTTTTCCCAAGTTCAGAATATGGGAGGGAGAATTTCATTCAAGGGGGAGGTTATCTCTCCTGAGTGTATATGCAGAGTGACTGGTGAATCATGTGGTGATGGCTGTGCTTTGTAGGATTGATGCTACTCAAAGAACAAAATTATCCCCTCAGTTGAAAGGGCTGAGATGTAAGAGTCCTCATCCACCTCTGGAAGATGCTATAGCAGAAACTTTCATGCTCCTCAGCACCTATCAGTTATCTTTTGTCAAAGCTTTCCCTTAACTGCTTTATTCAAAAGAATAGGAAGGACCAGGTGTTGGTGGTGTATCCATTAGCAGGCTCAGAGGTCCCCTCATCCCAAGGGATTTGGTCAAGATCTTTCCTGAATACCGACGCAGGTTTGAGACTTGCCCTGTTTTCATTCTTTCCTCACTGGCTGGAGAGAATAAATGGATTAACTAACACTTTTGAGAGGAATCTTCCTGGCAGTTGTTGAGTCTCAAAATGTCGATTCTCAAGGCTGACTTCACAAGGGATTTAGTCCTATCTTTTGCCAGCAGGTTGAAATTACCCTCTATGTTTATTGTATCCTAAAAAAAAAAAAAAGAGAGAGAAAGAAAAAGAACAAAAAAACCATTGAGGAGAACAGGGATTTGTAAAGGTGGGTTTTGGTGACTGAGAGCTTATCCCGCAGAGAGTGTAGAGTGGGATGTATAGGGTACAGCAACAGAGAAAAATGAAAAGTGCTAGGTCATCCCGTCCTCTTCGCAGGCATACGCATATCCCTATCCTAAAAAAAAAAAAAAGAGAGAGAAAGAAAAAGAACAAAAAAACCATTGAGGAGAACAGGGATTTGTAAAGGTGGGTTTTGGTGACTGAGAGCTTATCCCGCAGAGAGTGTAGAGTGGGATGTATAGGGTACAGCAACAGAGAAAAATGAAAAGTGCTAGGTCATCCCGTCCTCTTCGCAGGCATACGCATATCCCCTTGGTAGGTTTATTTGC
>NW_008687389.1:83795-88281 GCF_000695815.1 Acanthisitta chloris | reverse complement strand
AGAGGCTGTTACATATGCAAAAAGAAAAAGAAAATATACTTGGGTGCTTTGTCTTCTAGAATTTTCACCATTTCCCCAAACTGGCTATTTCTGGTGAGTAGGTTTGAACGTGTCAAGCAATATATACACCATGTGCTAGCATTATTATTATTATCATCATTATTTAGTGTTTTATTTGCTATTAATATATATTCTAGCAAGTATTGGGATTTTCAACCCATCCTTTGGGAAGCTATTGTACATTCTCATAGATTTCACTGTCAGACTTTTTACTGATAGCTTATATTTTCCTTTCCTTAATTGCTGCCTGTTACTTCTTGTGTCCTCTTGTACCTAATTATAAATGTTACAACGTCAATTTAGGAAAAATATCAGGGGAGGTTTCACAAGGGTCAGTGCTGATCACAATATTGTTTAATACTTTCCTAAACAATATACAGAGCAATGCAATTTGCAGATGATGCCAAATTAAGAGGGATCATAACCACAGTGGAAGGCAGAGAGAGAGAGAGATAACAAAAGGATATTGAGAGTTTAAAGAACTGTGCAAAAATTAACAAGATGAGATTTAATTTAGATAAAATACAAGGTCATACACTATGGGAGAAAAATACCAACTACATAATGGAAGATGCTGGTTAGAAAACAGCAATAATGGTGATATATTTTACATCTATGTAGCATCTTTCATCTTAGAGATTCCCAAAGAGCTTTACAAATTAAATAAATTAATATAGAAACTACACATAAGGATTATTTTATTCTCCACGGAGACACCTCCTGTGTTGGTGCAGAATATGACAGCTATTCAGCTGAACTCTGCAGTGGTGTGCAACAGTTCAGTACAAAATATTACAGGTCCCCTTGAAATGGCAGTAAAAGTTAACGGAAGGCAGCATTTGTGCAGCAGGGCACTGCTTAAAACTGTTCCTCTGATGGAAACTGCCAGAGGTTTTTTTTCAAGCTGCAGATGATCAAGATCTCAGGTTTACATCTGTCTTTACCTTTTCTGCAGTAATGCAGAGATGAGCCCACTGGCTCAGAGTGGACAATGGCTGTGTGAGAGCTCATTGTGTGAGACAACTGGGAAGAGCCATGGGTTGTTTGCTTTTACCAGAATAGAAAAATACATATGACTATTTATTGAAAAGTATATAACATTATCTCTACTCAGTTGAGGGCTATTCATTTTCATGTAGATAGTGAAGTTTAACTGGAGGGTGTATGAAATTGGTGATGGGGAGGAAAGACAATTGGGGAGGGTGTATGAAATTGGTGATGGGGAGGGAAGGCAATTGGGACTGTACTGATGGTTGTGGGGTCTGGCCGAAAGGGAGAGAAGAAGAAGACAAAACATTAAGTGAAGGCATAGTAGAAGTACAAGATGATGTGAAATGAAGATAAAGGTAACAGCATAGGTGATGCTAGGGTTAGTTTCTCTAGAGGCTCTGATGTTGCTCACCATGTCCATATTCTTCAGTGAATATATTTTAAATGGTGGCTTTTCAGAAAGGCACGGCAGAATTTGGGAGAATACTTGTTTTTATTTGTTCTCCCTGTCCTGCTAACTCTAGGCAATAGTATGAAGGTGGATACAGGGTTTGAATTTACTCACCTATAGATATATATGCATCCCATGATGGAGACACATCACAAGTTGTGTGTAGGGGTATCTAAGGTGGCTCCGTAGAAGCTGATGAATGTTATTTTCTGTCGGTCCTGTGTCATCACAAAGTGGCCAGTGCCACAGTATACCCAGTGGGATGGAGGGGACTGTGCTCTCAATGCTTGCCAGATCTAACATTTTGTGCTAAGATGATCCCCAGAGGGACAGATGCTAAGGAGCGTGTGACTTGGAGGTGGCTGGTGCCTGCAGTGTGCTCATACTGCTCTCTGGGGAACCAGGAGTGTTTGCAGTATCCAGGTCTGATATCCCTGATGCAAACAGCAAATTCAGGTCATTCCCTGGGCAACAACCAGTTGCATGTGTCTTATCAAATTGGATGTCTCTCTAATTAGAATTGACTCAGAGTCACTTCATGACTTTTATTGTGTGTTGACCCTGGCTGGGTGTCAGGTGCCCACCAAAGCCCCTCAATCACTGCCCCTCAGCTGGACAGGGGAAACTTCTGGCAGCTTTTCACAGCAGCCACCCCTGTAGCCCCTATGTTACCAAAACTTTGCCACACAAACCCCATACAACTTTGTCCTACTAGGAAGGCTTTTCTTACAGCAGTGATCTATGTGTGCATCTGTGTGTCCCACTGAATATAGGTTTAGTGCTTTTACCTGCTGGTCCACATTGAGAACTCATTTGTCAGGTTTGCCTCTCTGCTTTGTTTCTCTCTGCAATAGTAACATGTGGCTAAAAGGCAGAGGAATGAGAAAGGGCAATTTTCTGAGAAGATTTTGCAGTGCTTGTTTGAACCTGTGTATCTTGAATTTGCTATTTTTGATATTTTTTTCTGGTCAGCAAATAAAAAAATGTATTTTGTTCTCTTCCTCCCCTCCCACCCCCTCAAATATTTTCTGTGCTCACTTTGCAAAAGGGAAGTTCCTATAATCTTGGCTCTTCTGAGGTCCAGCTAAGTACTTGAATATGTAACTGCCTGTCCTGTATGGCCATGCAAAGTGAATATAAATTGACATCTCAATTTTGGAGTTTTTTTACATTTGGATTCCAGCAGTTGTTTCATACTTTTGGTGAGTATCACCAATGTGGCCAGCTACTGCCACAGACCTACCCAGAGGGTGGAACTCACAGGGCCTGATTTTCCAGCAGCCTGCCCCTTGTGTCACTACTCACAACTGTGCAAACTGCCATCATTGTTCTTCTGCAGCAGTTTCACATCCATTTTGCGCAGGGATGAGTGACTATAGAGGATGCAAGCTGCTGGAAAATTCACCTTATGTTCTGTGCTCCATCTTAACTGAGGCACGAACCAGCACCCTCATGGTCTGTTGACTGTAAATCTCTTACTTTTAGATGAGCCTTATAAGAAGGAGCCTTGCCATGGCTAAGCTAGTGTGAATTACACTAGGCTTACTTCAGCTAAAATAAACTCCCTTTTTCCTTCTGAATACAACCCTCCTTCTGGATGGTTGTTTGCCTGTGTGCAGCCTCTTGGCATGCCCATGCTCCACAAGTCTTGGAAAAATTGTGCTTTGGGGTTACTGCTCCCAACCATTGCAGGAAAGTTGCCTTTGGGCAAAAAGAATTCAAAATAGTGGGTTTCAAGTAAGGGGGTTACTGCTCCCAACCATTGCAGGATAGTTGCCTTTGGGCAAAAATAATTCAAAATAGTGAGTTTCAAGTAAATGATATTGGGAAGGAGGGACCGGGAACAAGCGTGTTATGCTTTTAAAGTATATTAGTTCTGTATTCAAAATCCTTGCAGCGATGCCTGTGTGTGTAGAAGCTCAAGGTTTGTTCAGCTTTGCAGAGTGCAAGCATCACCTTAAAAAACTAAAATGTGCTCTTGAAGATGTTTTGAGGGAGCTGTCAAGCCAGCATTTCATTTGCTTTTTATTATGCCTGAGCAGTAGTTAAAACTGGAAAGAGAAGAGACCAGGCAGTTGAAGGACAGATTTTCTCTCCCCTGGTGCTGTAGAAGCGCCTGCTTCAGTCTGCTGCCATTTTGCTTGAGAGAGCTGGAGCACTTGAGTTATGGTGACATCTATTAGAATTCAATTAGTGGTAGTTCACTGACCCAAATTAACATTCTTTGTTAAGCTCAAGTCAGTGTATATGTATGCTATTTCCAGGCCAAATGGACCTGCATAGAAAAGAGGCTCCGAATCTCTGAGCTTGTTGGCAGTGTCTTAGTAACTGGATTCAGAGCACAAGCTTATCTAATGCCAGCGCTTTAGGCTGGCTAATAGAATTGCACATGTGTGTGGTTTGTAATTAAACTCTGTGGAACTCTGACTGGAGGTGAGTGGGGAGAAGAAGGACAATGGAGGACATGCCAGGGGCCTCCCTGAAGCCTCTTGTCCTGGGGCAGAAGAGGCTGCTGGGACATGTTGGAGGTGGTGGATCTCCACTCAGAAGGGCATCCCAGCAAGTGGGGTGCATTGGGATATTTCAGTCTCATTTTGCTTCTTATTTCAAGCCTTTCACAGGCTCCTGACAGCATCAGATCTGCCCAGGTCCCACACTGAATGTTGTTGGCTCTGATGCTGGGGTTACATTAACCCACCTCTCTCATTGACTCGGTCCCACACTGAATGTTGTTGGCTCTGGTGCTGGGGCTACATTAACCCACCTCTCTCATTCACTAAACTTTTCAAGTGCCCAGTCCATGGTTTGCTAGGCTTGTCTGAGTGACTTTGGCAGTGCCTTGCACAGTCAGGCCTGACCATCATAGAAATAGTACCACTGCAGTCAGAAGTGCCATTTAGCATCTGGAGAGGAAACTGAAGGAAATTCCCACTTTGTTGCTTTATCATGGCCTTGGTCTCTCTGTTTGGTGACTTGAAATACTCC
>NW_008687389.1:75706-83761 GCF_000695815.1 Acanthisitta chloris | reverse complement strand
TCCCTACACTGATTTTTTTTTTTTAAAACCCCCACTGAACAGTATTTACCTATGTTGCAACTTGGGTTTGGGTTTTTCTTTGTGTTTGTGTGGCTTCATCCCTCTAAGAATGAGTAAGTAGCTGGCTATGACCAACTATGAAAAGAAAACATGACTTATTAGCAAACAGTTGTTAATGATTGATTTTTAAAGGGAGAAAAAGTCTTTCTAAAATATTTTTTCACATACTCTACTTCCATGCTGACATTTACACTAAGACGTTGGGCAGAGACTTGTTAGTCTGGACCTGTTCCCATGTGTCACTTTGACTAGTTTAAACTGTCACCAAGCATCTTAGAATAGTCAGCTTGTGGATATCAGTCATTATAGTTCACATTTTCATTTTAATGACGACTGATGTAGATGTCAAGAAGTGTTCAGGCATTTGCGCATTGAACTTATGGGTATTTTCTCTTATTTAATAGGGTTTTGTCTCAAGATACAGTTAACTATTATAAGACTAAATTACTCCTGGTGCAAGTGAATGTTTCCCTAGTGTCTGGATTTGAATTTGACCCGTAGAGAGCAAGTGCTTTGTGTGATGCAGTGATTTTCCTTCATTATCTGTGTCTGTTTTCTCTTTGGTAACTTAGATATACACATTTCAAATTTAAATGCACCAATCCCTATGAAAAAAACAGCTAAATGCATGTCAGCATCCATAGAGAACATCCTTCTGATGATGACTGTGCCTGGTACAAGGTAAAACTTCAGAAAATCTGTTTCCAATATACTTGAAGGCATTTACTTATCCAGCAGCACAGATGGCACTTGAAATGCTGAATAGTAATTGTTGGGAGTGAAGGTAAACGATGGTGCTAATGTAAAAACGAGCCCAGGCACTATAGTCTGTGTGGGTTGCACTACTTGTATGGACAGGTGATAAAATTTGCATGTGCAAACCCTGTTTTACTACTGAAACGATCAGCTAATGTGCTTATTTGCCTGTGCAGGTATTGGGAGCAGAGATCAGGGCAGCTGGTTGCAGAGGTGAGGAATGAAGTGTCCAGGACATATTATAAACTCAAATTCCTGTTGGTTCTGTTTGGAAGTGAGGGAATATACTTTGTAGTCATGGATGCTCCAACCTTGAAGACATTTTGAATGCCTCAAGCCTTATGTGTATGGGCTGCAACATCTCTGTCCTACTCTCAACAGTTTCTTCAGCCTTCATAGCCTTCTGCAGGTTCTGGTTGCATGTTGCAGCTTGGGTACAAATTGTCTTTGGTGGAAATGACTACCCAGCCCAAATCAGTGTTGAATTCAGCATCAGGTTAAATGATAGTCTGTCCATCCCCCAGCTTGGGTTTGGGTTTTTTTTTCATTTTAAATATATGTAGATACTTCAACCTGCATCTGATTTTTCATAGTGACACTCCTGACATGTGGAAGTGCTGCAAGTTTTGCAAGTGCTGTAGTGTGGTGATCAAGGAGTCTCACTGCAGCAGGCAGCAGGACTCTGTGGGCTTCAGCACTGGGCAGAGGGACTGGAGGAGGTATGCACAGCCATTTAGTTGCATTGAGGTTTTCTTTGACCTCATGTTGGAGAGTTGGGCTATGGTCATACCTAGGCACCCCAAGGACTGAATTCCTCTGCCTCCCCATAGACCCTATGGACAGCCTTTGCCCTGGGTAGCAAGAGGAGACAAGAAGTGGAGAGGAGGTTGTGGAAGTATGAGGAAGCTGTAAACACATGGGGAAGCAATAAGATTCTTGGGAAGCATGATAGATGTCAGTACTAATTCACCAGCAGCTTAACTCTTGCCAGTGTTTTGGTAGGCATCATAGTAAAGGAGAATTTTAAGTGATAATGTTGTGCTGGCCCTGGTCACAAACTGCATCTCCATCGATGCTGTACATTGCATCAACCCGGGGAGCCTTAACTGTGCAAAATCCCACAACACTGGTGATGAGTAGTGTTCTTTTTTATTTTTCTTCCTGGTATCAAATGTTCATGTTTCATACCATCTTTTTAGAATTATTTTTCTTCCTGGTATCAAATGTTCGTGTTTCATTCCATCTTTTTAGAGTTAAAGTAAAAATAGGTCTTGCTGCAAAGACAGCATCATTCACAGCCTGTAGCACTAAGCAGCACCATATTAGCTCTCTCCACACCTCTGTTTCTTCTAAGTTTTGTCAGTCCATCTCAAAAGCTATGAAGCCTCCTTCTCCCATTTCAGCTCTCTCCTAGATGTTTACTGCTTTACTGCTGCCATCTGGTATGGAATCCCTTTCATCTGTGGATTCTGCATCTCTCTCCTGATCAGTGCTAGCAGCCAAAATTCAAATTTGCAGTTGGAGATTTTATTTCTCTTGCTGTCCTCCCTCCTCTTCTGAGTCAAGGACATAGGACGTCTCTGCCCTAAGTTTTTGTTTGACCTACACGTAGATCCTTGGGCAGTGTCATGACTGTGGTAGTGTAACAAAGCTTGACTGCAAAATGAAGATATTTGTAAAGTCTTGAAAATGTTTCTTCTAAAGAGTTTATTTACAGAGATTTGGGGATGGTTTTTTTTTTCATTATGGTTGGATTAGGGATGAAGTTTGCTTTCTTTACTTTGTAAATTAAACATCTCTCGTATGCTTTTGTCTCCACATAACTCTGCATATTCCCATCAATAGAGAAGAAGATGGAAATCTGAATTAGCAGAGTTAATGCTCTTTGCAAGACATCTCTGTTCCTAGTTTCAGTCCAGTTTGGAATAAGCAATAGTAAAGCAAATGGACATTCTGGGGTAAAACATTTTTTTTTTTTTTGGATTTACATGTGATATTAAAAAAATCACTGTCCATAGAGTAGATGAAATAACATTTTAGTACTCTGTTGGCTACATTCTCTTCAAGGGTCGATACAGAGTGACATTTGCTCTGTGATGCAGAAAATAATCTGTTAAAGAAAAAAGATACATACATCTGTAACCTACACTTAAAAAAAAAAAAAGCTTTTAGACTAGCAAAGAACAATGGTATATGGCACTGAGACTGGAGAAGAGTTAATAAAATGCTGAGAAAGTTTTAAATGGAAAGTGAAATGAGGGAGAAGCAGTCAGCTTCCTTCATCATCAAAAACCCCAGCGATAATGAAATAGTTGATGCATTTTGCTGCTTTACTTGGGTTCAAAGTTCTCTTCAGAATTTAGTTTTTGCACCAAAGTTCGACAGTCTCAAGAGCCTATTAATGCCTTGTGTTGTTGTAATTAGTCTGCGTTTTAAGTTTATTAGTGGCCTGACTAATGTACTCTTAAGAGGCTTTATTTGGAAAAAAGTCAATATATGAAGCCAATAGAGCTCTTGAGAGTTTGTGCCACATACACATTCACACATAGAAAATCATGTTATCAATTTTCATTTGACTTTTAATCAATTACAGTGACAAAGAGATGATTTGAAGTCAATTTTCTGTTGGTGCTAAATTAGTGTTTGATCACAGATGTTTACTCTGGTAACTGCTTTCTTTTGCAAAAGCCTTGTAGACTTAAGTTGCAGAGATTGATGCTTCTCATTTTCAGGTGATTAGCAGATTTTTCTCTTATTTTTCTGCTTTTAGCAGCATGAGGAATGTGCTTCTGCTAGGATATGACTGTGTGGGAACCTCTTAAGATAAACATGGAATTTAGCAATGAAACCTGGCATTGACTTAGAAGTGCAGCTCTTTGAAAGGAGATGCTCCTTCTCAGTGATCCAGCACTGTATTGGTTCTCAGAACAAGAGACTCCTCTATCCCATCTGTTTAGATTTGTAAATTGTATGCTAACAATAGCTTTTGACCAAAAGAACATTTTGCTTCCTACTTCTTAATAAGGAACAGAATGCAAAGAAGGAAAGAAGAAAAAGCTATAAAAATAAATGTGAAAAATGAGATGTGAGAGTTCTTTGCAAGAGAGTCAGATAATCAATCCTGAAAGCATTTCTATTTTTTTATGCCCCTTCTTTATTTATCAGCTGTTTAAAATAGATAGGCCAAGACTTTTCATTCTCTATTCATAGGAGAGCGATTCCTGAGACCACATAGCAGGCATGTATGGAAAACTACTCTGTCTTCTTTCAGATGGGATTCAGAATGTTGTTGTGATGCTTAAAATCACATAAACCCAAGCCTAAGACCAGATTTTGAAGTGGTCAGTGTCCTCAAATGCAGCCAGATTTTCTGACAGTTCTTGTTTAAATTTTGCTATGGGTTGCCAGAGAGCAGGTGCTAAATGCTGGGATTTTTCATTTGTTTGAAATCTGTGTGTCATACTAAGAGATGCAGGACACTGAACATCACTGAGAATCCAGCCACAGAAAAGTACTGCATAAAATGCAAACCATAGCACACACAACCCAAACCCATCATACAAATCAGCCTAAATCATCAAAGCAATAGATCAAACAAATGCCTCAAAATTCAGTCTCTCTCTCCTGCCATTCTCCCCAAATGCTTTGCATAATACCCTGAAGATCAGCAAACAGATTTTGCCTGGTATGCAGTAAAGTGAGGATTGAATTTTACTGAGAGACCATGGAATAAAAGGACCCACCAGAAACCTTGGCTATGCTTAATTTGAAGTTGTAGTACTGGTGCAAAGAGAATATAGAAGGGTTTTTTTTCAGATAGATTTTGGTCATTTATTGTTAATTGTACTTAAGGCTCACTGATTTAACAACCTCTTCCACTGATAATCCCTGAATCATGACTGCATAGATTGAAAACCACAGGTTATATTCCGAGTCTACAGCAGCCTGAAATTGATAGCTCTGATAAATAAATTTGTAATGCCTCATAACAAAACTTATACTTCATGAAAATATTAAAGGGTTAAATCCCTTGCATTGCCAACCCCCCCAAAAAGTATTTCAGCTTGGGTTCTTTGGGATTTGCCATCCCTTCCCCTCTCATCACAACAACAAAAATAAGTATTAAAGAAAATAAAAAAGTGGGAAACAAAGCAGGAAAAGGGATAGTTAACTGCTCATTTCTTGTTGAAAATATGGAAGAATTCTACACAGCTGGGAATTGCTTGTTTTTTTGTTAAAGCAATACCCTTCTTTTAACAATATTCATTTTCCATCAGTCATACTGGGAATGGATGTCGGAGAAAGGCTGTGGTTTCTGCTGAGCTGCTCACATGCAAAGGCAGCAATACATCTGGTCAGTCTATCCAGATGTGACTGTACCCTGCACCAGCTTTTTGGAAAGGAGATATAGTACTGTGGGGAGTTAATGAAAAGTGGCTGGACTCTCCTGTTTGACTTGCTGTGTGTAAGACTCCTCACTAACAGTAGTGGGAAGGTTAATCTCCATTAAACTGTGTTTTCTCTCATCTGCACTGGAGGAGTGACCCGGGGGTGGGACAGCAGAGACAGGTAGTCTTGGTGGTGGATACTGGTCAGTCGTGGTGTTGGAGGCTTTGCTGTCTGCAGCATCACATGCCAGAACTCACAAGAGTTGTGCAAGTAAACTGCATTAACACCCTTACCAGGAGGAACATTGTGAGTCTTAATAATGATGCCAAAGCTGCAGCTCTAGCCCAGCTGTTTGTAGCCTGACCAGTGCATAGAGCCTTTGAAGTTTCCCCCAGCACCTCTAAATTCAGCACAGTAGCATATGCAAATTATCCACTTGTCCGACCCTTTTTCCCCCAGCACCTCTAAATTCAGCACATTAGCATATGCAAATTATCCACTTTTGTATGATCTGCTCCTTTTTTTCAGCCATTCATAAAAAGTCACCTCAGCGAATGATGATAGCAAAGTTCAGTATTTAACAGAAAGTGTCTTCAGACTGTAAGAGCTGGAAATGCACTGCTTTGGCCATATCTGTGCCTTGATGTCCTATCCCCCAGCACCTCTAAATTCAGCACATTAGCATATGCAAATTATCCACTTTTGTATGATCTGCTCCTTTTTTTCAGCCATTCATAAAAAGTCACCTCAGCGAATGATGATAGCAAAGTTCAGTATTTAACAGAAAGTGTCTTCAGACTGTAAGAGCTGGAAATGCACTGCTTTGGCCATATCTGTGCCTTGATGTCCTAAGAATAGAAGCTGGGGAAATAATCAGATCTTTTTGCAGTGCTGGTTTTAGTTCACAAGCCTCCCTTTCAATGCAAGCCCAACATGCTATACTTGCCTCTTCTATTACACTGTTTTCTTGCAGCATTTTACTGGGGTTTGTGTTTAATGGGATAATCTGAGGGTCTGATTCACTTCCTCCTTGACATGAATACCTCTCTCTTGGTTTTTAATCTCAATTTCTATTAAAGTAAATAAGAATTATTCGTATCTCAGGAGGAGAATTGAAACCTGGATTATTGGGTTTTTTTGGCTCCAGTTCTATTTTACAGGCTAATGTGTCTTTTGGGAAATATCATACGTGGCGACTCTGTCTCCAATAATTGTTCAATAGAAGACAACTCTTCTAAATTGCAGTCTACTTATGGGCTGTGATTTTTCTGCAACAGTGGATAAAAGCTGTTTGCGTTGTTTTACTTTCTTTCTTCTACTTTACTACAGGAGGGAGTGCTCCCAGTGCTGTCCAGAAGGGCTCTTTTTTCACTGTCCTTTCTTCTGTTTTCCATTTGTCTTGTCAGTTTTGGACTAGAACATGAAGAATTATGGTCAGGTTGAATCTGCTGTATTGGGAAAGGCCTGGTTAAGACGAGAGAGAATGAAGGGGGTTTGTATAACTTTGGGAAAAATGTCATTATGCATGAACCTATAAATCTGTAAGCATTGAATGAGCTTTATATATAATACCACTTAGCAGGAGAAGAAAGGACATTTAAATGCTGTCAGAAATTAATGATGAGGGATGCCTGGAAAGCTTCACAACAGAAAAGTATCACATCCTTTGCTGCTTCACCTTTGCATTGGAATAAATATTCAAACTAAATTTAGCCAGTGTGATTTAGAGACAGGAGAGCTTCAGCATTTCTGTCAGGATTGACCCTTTTCAGTTGGCCTTGTTGCTGGAATTGTAAGTGAGGTGGTGAGCCACTTGCTCCATGCAGGAAGCCAGCCAGGGACAGAGGGACAGAAGGACACTGCATGGAAAGGTGCTGGTCCCAGGAGGCACAAGGAGTGGCCCAGAGCTGGTGTGTGGTACAGCTCTGGATGCTTGTGTTTCCTCTGCAGTTTGAATTAATTCTCACCTGCCTTTGCAATGTGAGATAGTGGACCCTTCATGGCAATCAGATTTGTACTGAAGCTTCTGTCTGCTTGCCCCTCTTAGCAGCCTGGCACTTAAGGAAGAGATATTTAACTTGAAAAATGGTTTATTTTATAGAATTTCCAACCAGCATAATGTTTATTAAAACAGCCATAAAATTCCCTGCGTACCACAGGAAATTCAGCTTGATAATGATAGCACTGCTGTTGTGATTATGTAAGCAAAAAGCAGCTGATTTACAAAGAAATAAATTCAAATAACAGAGTGCAAGAAATATGGGTCTCACAAGCTAGTGCTGGAGTTGGTATGGTGAGCAGCAATGGGCTGTATAAACTTTCAGCTTGAGGTTCCTTGACTGAATTCAAGCTGAATCAGTTGCCATGCTTTATAGCAGTTTGGATAAAGTGATGTTCTTAAGTCTGTTTCCTCCTGTACCCATAGCACCAGTGAGGCAACCTCCTCTGAAAGGATGTTTAGTGTGAAATAGGGATGGGACTGAACTTCCCCCCCTTGCAGCAGAGACATTGTTCACAGGCACAGGGAGAGAAGTGTGATTAGTGCTGCACAGGTTCCCTGCATACATTTGGTTGTGAGACCTAGGGTTGCCATTCCCACAGGGAGCCAGAAAGCTGTGAGCCCACGTGGGAAGGGTTGAAATGGCACTGGGGTTGATTACCAGTGAATTTTCAAAACACTGGGTGGTACAGCTAGTGATTGAGATTGGAGATATAAAATGCTTTAAAAATGACCATTTCACATTTTTTAGTGCCATTTTATTGTATTTTCATTAGAAAAATAAAAGGTCAATATCCTGGCAGGACATTGCATTGCCAGTCCTGGGCTCTTCAGGGCTCCATCCCTAGCTA